>NC_041392.1:142066873-142113717 GCF_002162155.2 Triticum dicoccoides
GAGGGAGGGCAGCCGGACACTAGCCCCTGGCGCCTCCCTCTCCCTCCCGTGACACTCCTCCCTCTCCCTGAGCTTGGCGAAGCACTGCCGAGAACACCGTTGCTTCCACCACCACGCCGTCGTGCTGCTAGATCTTCATCAACCTCTCCTTCCCCCTTGCTGGATCAAGTTGGAGGAGACGTATTCCCAACCGTACGTGTGTTGAACGCGGAGGTGCCGTCCGTTCGGCGCTAGGTCATCGGTGTTTTGGATCACGACGAGTACAACCCCATCAACCCCGTTCTCTTGAACGCTTCAGCGCGCGATCTACAAGGGTATGTAGATGCACTCCTATCTCCCTCGTTGCTAGATGACTCCATAGATTAATCTTGGTGATGCGTAGAAAATTTTAAAATTCTGCTACGTTCCCCAACAGTGGTATCAGAGCTAGGTCTATGCGTAGTTTCTATGCACGAGTAGAACACAAAACAGTTGTGGGCGTCAATATTGTCAATTTGCTTGCTGTTACTAGTCTTATCTTGATTCGGTGGCATCGTGGGATGAAGTGGCCCGGACCGACCTTACACGTACAGTTACGTGAGACTGGTTCCACCGATTGACATGCACTAGTTGCATAAGGTGGCTGGCGGGTGTCTGTCTCTCCCACTTTAGTCGGATCAGATTCGATGAAAAGGGTCCTTATGAAGGGTAAATAGAAAATGTCATATCACGATGTGGTTTTGGCGTAGGTAATAAACGTTCTTGCTAGAAACCTATAGCAGCCACGTAAAAAACTTACAACAACAATTAGAGGACGTCTAACTTGTTTTTGCAGCATGTGCCGTGTGATGTGATATGGCCAAAAGGATGTGATGAATGATATATGTGATGTATGAGATTGATCATGTTCTTGTAATAGGAATCATGACTTGCATGTCGATGAGTATGACAACCGGCAGGAGCCATAGGAGTTGTCTTTATTTTTTTATGACCTGCGTGTCAGCATAAACGTCATGTAATTACTTTACTTTATTGCTAAAGCATTAGCCATAGTAGTAGAAGTAATAGATGACGAGACAACTTCAAGAAGACACGATGATGGAGATCATGATGATGGAGATCATGGTGTCATGCCGGTGACAACGATGATCATGAAGCCCTGAAGATGGAGATCAAAAGGAGCAAATGATGTTGGCCATATCATGTCACTATTTGATTGCATGTGATGTTTATCATGTTTTACATCTTATTTGCTTAGAACGACGGTAGCTTAAATAAGATGATCCCTCGTAATAATTTCAAGAAAGTGTTCCCCCTAACTGTGCACCGTTGCGAAGGTTCGTTGTTTCGAAGCACCACGTGATGATCGGGTGTGATAGTTTCTAACATTCGAATACAACGGGTGTAAGCCAGATTTACACACGAATACACTTAGGTTGACTTGACGAGCCTAGCATGTACAGACATGGCCTCGGAACGCGGAATACCGAAAGGTCGAGCATGAGTTGTATAGAAGATACGATCAACATGAAGATGTTCACCGATGTTGACTAGTCCGTCTCACGTGATGATCGGACATGGCCTAGTTGACTCGGATCATGTTTCACTTAGATGACTAGAGGGATGTCTATCTGAGTGGGAGTTCATTGAATAATTTGATTAGATGAACTTAATTATCATGAACTTAGTCTAAAATCTTTACACTATGTCTTGTAGATCAAATGGCCCACGCTAATTTTGTCCTCAACTTCAACGCGTTCCTAGAGAAAACCAAGATGAAAGATGATGGCAGCAACTATACGGACTGGGTCCGGAACCTGAGGATCATCCTCATAGCTGCCAAGAAAGATTATGTCCTAGAAGCACCGCTTGGTGACGCACCCATCCCAGAGAATCAAGACGTTATGAACGCTTGGCAGTCATGTGCTAATGATTACTCCCTCGTTCAGTGCGGCATGCTTTACAGCTTAGAACCGGGGCTCCAAAAGTGTTTTGAGAGACACAGAGCATATGAGATGTTCGAAGAGCTGAAAATGGTTTTCCAAGCTCATGCCCGGGTTGAGAGATATGAAGTCTCTGACAAGTTCTTCAGTTGTAAGATGGAGGAAAATAGTTCTGTTAGTGAGCACATACTCAAAATGTCTGGGTTGCATAACCGCTTGACTCAGCTGGGAGTTAATCTCCCGGATAACGCGGTCATTGACAGAATCCTTCAGTCACTTCCACCGAGCTACAAGAGCTTTGTGATGAACTTCAATATGCAGGGGATGGAAAAGACCATTCCTGAGGTATATTCAATGCTGAAATCAGCAGAGGTGGAAATCAAAAAGGAACATCAAGTGTTGATGGTAAATAAAACCACTAAGTTCAAGAAAGGCAAGGGTAAGAAGAACTTCAAGAAGGACGTCAAGGGAGTTGCCGCGCCCGGTAAGCAAGCTGCCGGGAAGAAGTCAAAGAATGGACCCAAGCCTGAGACTGAGTGTTTTTATTGCAAGGGAAGTGGTCACTGGAAGCGGAACTGCCCCAAATACTTAGCGGACAAGAAGGCCGGCAACACTAAAGGTATATGTGATATACATGTAATTGATGTGTACCTTACCAGTACTCGTAGTAGCTCTTGGGTATTTTTTACCGGTGCGGTTGCTCATATTTGTAACTCAAAGCAGGAGCTGCGGAATAAGCGGAGACTGGCGAAGGACGAGTTGACGATGCGCGTCGGGAATGGTTCCAAGGTCGATGTGATCGCCGTCGGCACGCTGCCTCTACATTTACCTACGTGATTAGTTTTAAACCTCAATAATTGTTATTTAGTGCCAGCTTTGAGCATGAACATTGTATCAGGATCTCGTTTAATTCGAGATGGCTACTCATTTAAATCCGAGAATAATGGTTGTTCTATTTATATGAGAGATATGTTTTATGTTCATGCTCCGCTGGTGAATGGTTTATTCTTAATTAATCTCGAGCGTAATGTTACACATATTCATAGTGTGAATACCAAAAGATGTAAGGTTGATAATGATAGTCCCACATACTTGTGGCACTGCCACCTTGGTCACATAGGTGTCAAACGCATGAAGAAGCTCCATGCAGATGGACTTTTGGAGTCTCTTGATTATGAATCATTTGGCACGTGCGAACCATGCCTCATGGGTAAAATGACCAAGACTCTGTTCTCAGGAACAATGGAGCGAGCAACCAACTTATTGGAAATCATACATACTGATGTGTGCGGTCCAATGAGTGTTGAGGCTCGTGGTGGCTATCGTTATGTTCTCACCCTCACTGATGACTTGAGTAGATATGGGTATGTCTACTTAATGAAACACAAGTCTGAGACCTTTGAAAAGTTCAAGGAATTTCAAAGTGAGGTTGAGAATCAACGTGACAGGAAAATCAAGTTCTTGCGATCAGATCATGGGGGAGAATACTTGAGTCACGAATTTGGCACACACTTAAGGAAATGTGGAATAGTTTCACAACTCACGCTGCCTGGAACACCTCAGCGTAATGGTGTGTCCGAACGTCGTAATCGCACTCTATTGGATATGGTGCAATCTATGATGTCTCTTACCGATTTACCGCTGTCATTTTGGGGCTATGCTTTAGAGACTGCCGCATTCACTTTAAATAGGGCTCCGTCGAAATCCGTTGAGATGACACCGTATGAATTATGGTTTGGGAAGAAACCTAAGTTGTCGTTTCTAAAAGTTTGGGGATGCGATGCTTATGTCAAGAAACTTCAACCTGAAAAGCTTGAACCCAAGTCGGAAAAATGCATCTTCATAGGATACCCTAAAGAAACTATTGGGTATACCTTCTACCTCAGATCCGAAGGCAAGATCTTTGTTGCGAAGAATGGATCCTTTCTAGAGAAAGAGTTTCTCTCGAAAGAAATAAGTGGGAGGAAAGTAGAACTCGATGAAGTATTACCTCTTGAACCGGTAAGTGGCGCAGCTCAAGAAATTGTTCCTGAGGTGCCTGCGCCGACTAGAGAGGAAGTTAATTATGATGATCATGAAACTTCAGATCAAGTTGCTACTGAACTTCGTAGGTCCACAAGGACACGTTCCGCACTAGAGTGGTACGGCAACCTTGTCTTGGAAATCATGTTGTTAGACAACGGTGAACCTTCGAACTATGAAGAAGCGATGGCGGGCCCACATTCCGACAAATGGCTGGAAGCCATGAAATCCGAGATAGGATCCATGTATGAAAACGAAGTATGGACTTTGACTGACTTGCCCGATGATCGGCGAGCCATAGAAAATAAATGGATCTTTAAGAAGAAGATAGACACGGATGGTAATGTAACCATCTATAAAGCTCGACTTGTCGCTAAGGGTTATCAACAAGTTCAAGGGGTTGACTACGACGAGACTTTCTCACCCGTAGCGAAGCTGAAGTCCGTCCGAATCATGTTAGCAATTGCTGCATTCTATGATTATGAGATATGGCAAATGGACGTCAAAACAGCATTCCTTAATGGTTTCCTTAAGGAAGAATTGTATATGATGCAGCCGGAAGGTTTTGTCGATCCTAAGAATGCTGACAAGGTGTGCAAGCTCCAACGCTCGATTTATGGGCTGGTGCAAGCATCTCGGAGTTGGAACATTCGTTTTGATGAGATGATCAAAGCGTTTGGGTTTACGCAGACTTATGGAGAAGCCTGCATTTACAAGAAAGTGAGTGGGAGCTCTGTAGCATTTCTCATATTGTATGTGGATGACATACTGTTGATGGGAAATGATATAGAATTCTTGGAAAGCATAAAGGCCTAGTTGAACAAGTGTTTTTAATGAAGGATCTTGGAGAAGCTACTTATATATTAGGCATCAAGATCTATAGAGATAGATCAAGACGCCTCATTGGTCTTTCACAGAGTACGTACCTTGACAAGATATTGAAGAAGTTCAAAATGGATCAGTCAAAGAAGGGGTTCTTGCCTGTATTGCAAGGAGCGAGATTGAGCACGGCTCAATGCTCGACCACGGCATAAGATAGAGAAAAGATGAGTGTCGCCCCCTATGCCTCAGCCATAGGGTCTATCATGTATGCTATGCTGTGTACCAGACCTGATGTAAACCTTGCCGTAAGTTTGGTAGGAAGGTACCAAAGTAATCCCGGCATGGAACACTGGACAACGGTCAAGAATATCCTGAAGTACCTGAAGAGGAATAAGGACATGTTTCTCGTTTATGGAGGTGACGAAGAGCTCGTCGTAAAGGGTTACATCGATGCTAGCTTCGACACAGATCTGGATGACTCTAAGTCACAAACCGGATACGTGTATATTTTGAATGGAGGGGCAGTAAGCTGGTGCAGTTGCAAGAAAAGCGTTGTGGCGGGATCTACATGTGAAGCGGAGTACATGGCAGCCTCGGAGGCAGCACAAGAGGCAATCTGGGTAAAGGATTTCATTACCGACCTAGGAGTCATACCCAATGCGTCGGGCCTGATGACTCTCTTTTGTGACAACACTGGAGCTATTGCCCTTGCCAAGGAGCCCAGGTTTCACAGGAAGACCAGGCATATCAAGCGTCGCTTCAACTCCATTCGTGAAAGTGTTCAAAATGGAGACATAGATATTTGTAAAGTACATACGGACCTGAATGTGGCAGATCCGTTGACTAAACCTCTCCCTAGAGCAAAACATGATCAACACCAGAACTGCATGGGTGTTCGATTCATCACAATGTAACTAGACTATTGACTCTAGTGCAAGTGGGAGACTGCTGGAAATATGCCCTAGAGGCAATAATAAAATGGTTATTATTATATTTCTTTGTTCATGATAATTGTCTGTTGTTCATGCTATAATTGTGTTATCCAGAAATTATAATACATGTGTGAATACATAGACCACAACACATCCCTAGTGAGCCTCTAGTTGACTAGCTCGTTGATCAAAAGATAGTCATGGTTTCCTGACTATGGACATTGGATGTTATTGATAACAGGATCACATCATTAGGAGAATGATGTGATGGACAAGACCCAATCCTAAGCATAGCTCAAAGATCGTGTAGTTCGTTTTCTATAGCTTTTCCGAATGTCAAGTATCATTTCCTTAGACCATGAGATTGTGCAACTCCCGGATACCGTAAGAGTGCTTTGGGTGTGCCAAACGTCACAACATAACTGGGTGACTATAAAGGTACACTACAGGTATCTCCAAAAGTGTCTGTTGGGTTGGCACGAATCGAGACTGGGATTTGTCACTCCGTATGACGGAAAGGTATCTCTGGGCCCACTCGGTAATGCATCATCATAATGAGCTCAATGTGACCAAGTGGTTGATCATGGGATCATGCATTATGGTACGAGTAAAGTGACTTGCCGGTAACGAGATTGAACGAGGTATTGGGATACCGACGATCGAGTCTCGGGCAAGTAACGTATCGATTGACAAAGGGAATTGTATATGGGATTGATTGAATCCTTGAAATCGTGGTTCATCCAGATCCCGTTGTTGGTTATTGACCGGTGAGTCGTCTCGATCATGTCTGCGTGTCTCCCGAACCCGTAGGGTCTACACACTCAAGGTTCGGTGACGCTAGGGTTGTTGAGATATTAGTATATGGTAACCCGAAAGTTGTTCGGAGTCCCGGATTAGATCCCGGACGTCACGAGGAGTTCTGGAATGGTACGGAGGTGAAGATTTATATATAGGAAGTCAAGTTTCAGCCATCGGGAAGGTTTCGGGGGTAATCGGTATTGTACCGGGACCACCGGAAGGGTCCCGGTGGTCCACCGGGTGGGGCCACCTATCCCGGAGGGCCCCATGGGCTAAAGTAGGTGGGGAACCAGCCCCTAGTGGGCTGGTGCACCCCCCATGGGCCTTCCCCTGCGCCTAGGGTTGCAAACACTAGGGGTAGGGGGCGCCCCACTTGGCTTGGGGGGCACTCCACCCCCCTTGGCCGGCGCCCCCCCCCCTTGGAGATTCAATCTCCTAGGGCCGGCGCCCCCCCTAGGGGTCCTATATATAGTGGGGGGGGGAGGGAGGGAAGCCGGACACTAGCCCCTGGCGCCTTCCTCTCCCTCCCGTGACACTCCTCCCTCTCCCTGAGCTTGGCGAAGCCCTGCCGAGAACACCGTTGCTTCCACCACCATGTCGTCGTGCTGCTGGATCTTCATCAACCTCTCCTTCCCCCTTGCTGGACGAAGTTGGAGGAGACGTCTTCCCAACCGTACGTGTGTTGAACGCGGAGGTGCCGTCCGTTCGGCGCTAGGTGATCGGTGATTTGGATCACGACGAGTACGACTCCATCAACCCCGTTCTCTTGAACGCTTCCGCGCGTGATCTACGAGGGTATGTAGATGCACTCCTCTCTCCCTCGTTGCTAGATGACTCCATAGATTGATCTTGGTGATGCGTAGAAAATTTTAAAATTCTGCAACATTCCCCAACAAATGGCTGGTCACCGGGATCCTAGTCCCATGCTCAAACCAAATCAAAATAATTGCAAACAAAACTCCCCTAGGATTGCTATTAGTTGGAGGCACCCATTGTTTCGGGCAAGCCATGGATTGATGCTTGTTGGTGGTGGGGGAGTATAAACTTTACCATTCTCCTTGGGAACCGCCTATAATGTGTGTAGCATGGAAGATATCGAGATTTCTGGGTTGTTATGTTGACAATGAAAGTATACCGCTCAAAATATTATTCATCTCTATTTCAAAACCGAGCTCTGGCACCTCTACAAATCTCTGCTTCCCTCTGCGAAGGGCCTATCTATTTACTTTTATGTTGAGTCATCATCCTCTTATTGAAAAGCACCAGTTGGAGAGCACTGCTGTCATTTGCATGTATTATTATTAGTTTACATTGAGTATGAATTGACTGGATCTCCTTTACCATGAATTACAATTTCTAGTCAGCCCTTGATATTCAGGGGTGCTCTGCATTTATGTTTTGCGGTCTCAGAAAGGGCTAGCGAGATACCATCTTGTTATATCATATTATGATTGTTTTGAGAAAGTGTTGTCATCCGAGATTTATCATTATCGCTCGCTAGTTCATTATGCCATTGCTATGAGTAAACATGAGACCTAAATGTTACTGTGAATATGGGTAGTTCATAATCTTTGCTGAAAACTTGAATGCTGGCTTTACATTTTTACAACAACA
The DNA here is from genome assembly GCF_002162155.2 of Triticum dicoccoides. Lineage (NCBI taxonomy): Eukaryota > Viridiplantae > Streptophyta > Magnoliopsida > Poales > Poaceae > Triticum > Triticum dicoccoides. The sequence continues at coordinate 142,074,984 of NC_041392.1, forward strand.
AGAGCAAACAGAGTTTGTAAAAGTTTTTCTTTATCACCTTCAGTTTGTCAACTGAATTGCTTGAGGACAAGCAAAGGTTTAAGCTTGGGGGAGTTGATACTTCTCCAACGTATCTACTTTTCCAAATACTTTTCTCCTTGTTTTGGACTCTAACATGCATGATTTGAATAGAACTAACCTGAACTGATGCTATTTTCAGCAGAATTGCCATGGTGTTATTTTTGTGCAGAAATAAAAGTTCTCATAATGACCTGAAAGTCAACGGAGAATATTTTTGGAATATGTAAAAAATACTGGCGAGAGAATCAAGGCCAGGGGGCCCACACCCTGTCCACGAGGCTGGGGGCACGCCTACCTTCCTGGGCATGCCCCTGCCTCGTGGGCCCCCTGGTGCTCCACCGACCTCAACTCCAACTCCATATATTCACGTTTGGAGAGAAAAAAATCAGAGAGAAGGATTCATCATGTTTTACGATACGGAGCCTCCGCCAAGCCCTAATCTCTCTCGGGAGGGCTGATCTGGAGTCCGTTCGGGGCTCCGGAGAGGGGAATCCGTCGCCATCGACATCATAAACCTTCCTCCTTCAACAATTTCATGATGCTCACCGCCGTGCATGAGTAATTCCATCATAGGCTTGCTGGACGGTGATGGATTGGATGAGATTTATCATGTATTCGAGTTAATTTTGTTCGGGTTTGATCCCTAGTATCCACTATGTTCTGAGATTGATGTTGCTAGGACTTTTCTATGCTTAATGCTTGTCACTAGGGCCCGAGTGCCATGATTTCAGATCTGAACCTATTATGTTTTCATGAATATATGTGAGTTCTTGATCCTATCTTGCAAGTCTATAGTCACCTATTATGTGTTATGATCCGTTAACCTCGAAGTGACAATAATCGGGATACTTACCAGTGATGACCGTAGTTTGAGGAGTTCATGTATTCACTAAGTGTTAATGCGTTGGTCCGGTACTCTATTAAATGGAGGCCTTAATATCCCTTAGTTTCCAATAGGACCCCGCTGCCACGGGAGGGTAGGGCAAAAGATGTCATGCAAGTTCTTTTCCATAAGCACGTATGACTATATTCGGAATACATGCCTACATTACATTGATGAACTAGAGCTAGTTCTGTGTCACCCTATGTTATAACTATTGCATGAGGAATCGCATCCGACATAATTATCCATCACTGATCCATTGCCTATGAGCTTTTCACATATTGATCTTCGCTTATTTACTTTTCCGTTGCTACTGTTACAATCACTATAAAACCAAAATTATTACTTTTGCTACCGTTACTGCTACTATCATATTACTTTGCTACTAAATACTTTGCTGTAGATATTAAGTTTCTAGTGTGGTTGAATTGACAACTCAGCTGCTAATACTTGAGAATATTCTTTGGCTCCCCTTGTGTCGAATCAATAAATTTGGGTTGAATACTCTACCCTCGAAAACTGTTGCGATCCCCTATACTTGTGGGTTATCAGACATCGGTCGAAATTATCCTTAGAGGACTAAGGAAATATTTCTCAGTTATCGAGGTGATAAAAGAGTTCGTCGTAAAGAGTTATGTCGATGCAAGCTTTTGACACCGATCTAGATGACTCTAAGTGTCAGGACCCCGACTCGATGTCACATCGTAGCTTGTAACACCTCATATCACTTTGCGGCCTCACACACGGTATCCCCACGGGTGTTGCCTTACCTTTTCCCGGGACCGTTTGCGCCTTTTGGCTCACGTATATGATAGTGTCGCTAGCATCCATATGATAAGGAGCCCGGGCTGACATGACTAGTTGTAAACCCAAAGTGGCGCAGACTTACAGGGACATGCATCCATGACCCAGCTTCGAACGTGTCGGTCATCAGCATGTGGGTCTGGGCTGTAGCACCGGGCTAGCAGGACTCCGGTAAACCGGGCTGTAGCGGGCTAACAGGACTCCGGTACTCAATGCGTGACATTTCCCCGAAGGGACAGACACAGGAACGAAGAAGGACACATGCCGGCCAGCCTAAGTGTTCCAGAGCAGTAGCAAGCTACCATGGCTCAGCGGTAACACTAGGAGACATTTCCCGGTAAGAGAGGCTACCAAAGATAAACAACTAGATAGTCAGATCCCACACATACCAAGCATTTCAATATCATACACACAATATGCTCGATATGTGCAAATACAACATGGCATCACAACATGACTCTACGACACAAGTACTTTATTTAAGGCTCAGAGAGCCATACATAACATACACATAGGTACGGGTCACACGACCCAGCATTCAAGTCATACAGTCATACAAACCAGCAGCGGAAGTAGCTTGTCTGGGTACAGACAACTAGTAAAATAAAAGAGGCTTGGAAAGCCTAGCTATACTACGTGGTCCTTCACAAGCTCAGGATCACCACCTGGGCCTTAGCCTACTCATTGATGTCAACGTCTACGAAGAACCCATCAGAAGGGGTTGCAGCGTCTTCTGTAAAAAAATGTAAATTATAGCAACATGAGTACAAAGGTACTCAGCAAGACTTACATCAGATCCTACATACATGCACATTATCAAGAAGGGTTGGTGGAGTTATTGCAGCAAGCCAGCTTTGACTCTTGGCTAGGCTATCCTACAAGACTCCAACTTGAAATGGTTTTGCGTACACGAGTCCACTACTCACCACTTCAATACACTACCGGGGATCCACCTCCGTCTTCCTACGGAAGAGCCATCCTCGGCACTCACACTTATCTTGAGGCTTTTAGTAGTTTCCATTTACTTGTCTATGAACTGTATAGGCAACCAAGTAGTCCTTTACCGCGGACGCGGCTATTCGAATAGATCATGATAACCCTGCAGGGGTGTACTTCTTCATACATGTTTCCACCACTTAGCGTCTGCACACGACATGTGCTCGGCAGACTTCAAGCGAAAGCCGACGTGGGTGTAGACCACGACCTACCTAAACACCTAAGTCTCTAGTCCAGGTTTATCGCCTATCCAGGTTCCATCCGCAGGGATTCCGGCCGAGGTTTCCCATACGGCCCCGAACGATGTGAACAGGGTTCCCGAGATACCTAACGGGTATTCGGTACACCCGGCCACGTACCTACCGCATCACAGCCCACCCCTACGGTCAGCGCTGTCCACGGCCTCCAGTAGGCTACAAACACCAGAAACTACTTGCAACTCCTGGACAGAGAGCTAGGGTGAATAAGAAGTCGAGCGGGGTCATATTTCAGGGCCCAATGCATGGTAGTAGCTGTATCTTAAATCACACATACAGATCTCAGTGCTTAAGGTCGGCTTCAATGAAACAACCCACCATGTACTCCTACATGGCCTCTCATCGATACCTTTACCAAATCGTGTTCACCACACCACTCTCATTACCGACATAATCATTTCACTCTAGCTCATCACCCAGATGAACCAGACCTGACACGACTCTAAGCATAGCAGGCATAGCAAGGTAGGAACAACACATACATATGGCTCAATCAACTCCTACACATGCTAGTGGGTTTCATCTAGTTACTGTGGCAATGACATGTCATGCAGAGGAAGTGGGTTCAACTACCGTAGCACACAGCAGTTTGAAACACGTTGTCTTAATGCAGTAAAAGAGAGCAGGAGCGAGAACATGGGATTGTATCGATATGATCAAATGGTTGGTTGCTTGCCTGATGGTTCGATGCACTGATACGGTTCTTCGTTAGGGTAATCACGGTACTCCTCGGAGGCAGAACCTGCCGCAAGAACACCGATACACAACCATCACCAAACAATGTGCAACAATATGATGCATGCATGAAACATGGCAATATGAGTGTGTTGGGCTAATGCAACTAAGACCAGAAGGGTTTGAACCAATTTGAATCAAAGATTCAAATTTCAAACTCAAACATGGCCCTTTAAAGTGTTTTTCCTTGTTCTGCATTAAACATCAGGTTAACTTGTTTAATCATGCATGAAAATAGTACAGATGGATAGATTGGATTTTTCTGATCATTTTTCATATATAATTTGTCTGATTTGGAGTTACAGAATAAAAGTTATGAATTTTTGAAGTTTAAACTATATTCTGGAATTTCCTATATTAGATTAATTCCAGAAAATCAATTATTGCGTCAGCCTGACGTCAGTGTGACGTCAGTAGGTCAACAGGACACGTCCGGGTCAAACCTGACAGTGGGTCCCGCGTGTCAGTGTGATTAGATTAGTTAAAGTTTAATTAAAACTAAACCTGTTTAATTAACAGGGCTGGGCCCCAACTGTCATAGACTCAGGGGAGTCAACCAGGGCCCACCCGTGGTCAAACCCGGGTCGGCTGCACCGGTGTTTAGCCGCCGGCGAGCCCGACGCGGCGGCGGAAGTGGTTTTTGCCGTTCCGGCCACCAAATGGGTCGCGGAGACCACCGGAGTGGAGCTGAGGACGAGCCGCAGCTCTTGGTGGAGTCCGTTGGGGTCGGGGTGGCCGGAGTTGGTGCCGGCGACGACTTTGGCGGCCACCGGAGTTCGGCCAAAGTCGAACTTGTCGCTAGGGGGGTCGGTGATGTGCGGGGAGTAGCTAGTTAGGTGCTACGTGACGCGGGGAGCATGATGGACACCGTGGAGTGGCCGGAGGGTGACCGGGAGCACGTCGGCGACGAGCTCCACGGTGGTGGGTGCAGTTGAGCTCCGGGAGGTCGCTACACGGCTCGGGAGCAAGAAAAGAGGGGAGGGGAAGATGGCTAAGCTCACAGGGAGTTCGACGAAGCCCTTGGTGCGGCCGGGGACGGACCGGAGCGACGACGGCGTTGAAGGGGATCTCCGGCGACGGCGGTTCGGGCGAGGTCGTTGCGGTGGACTCGGGCGTTGCGAGCGCTCGGGGCTCGGCTTGCTCGATGAAGTGGACAACGGCGGAGCTCCTGGACACGACGAGAGGACGCACGGGCGGCGGGGAGCACGGCTACGACGTAGGCACGGCGGTGGTAGCGTCGGCCATGGCTGGGGGGCGCGAGGGGGAGGAGCTGGAGAGGAAAGGGGGTGTCTGGGGGGTTCGGGGGAGAGAGGGAGGGTGATCCACGATGTCACCGGGCGAGGGGAGCGGCGAGGCGGTGAGCAGGTGCGTGGCGCGCGCTGCGGTCGCCGTCGGGCACCTGCCTGCCTGCCTGGCCGGCAAGCAGCTCGCTGGAGCGGCGCTGGGCTGGGCCGGCAGGTGGGCCGGGTGCTGGCGCCAGGTAAGTTTTTCCATTTTTCTCTGTTTTCTGTTTTTTAAATACTTCTGCAACTTTGTTGAATTAAATAAAATACTTAGGCAACTCCTAAAATCACCAAACTACTCCTGGTCCATAGTTGGATTATTTCCAACATGAAACATTTTAGTTTGAGGATATTTGAGCATTTAAATATTTTATATAATTTTAAATGCCCCAATTCAAATATTTATGATTTAATTCACAAACCCTAAGATGGCCTAGGAAAAATGTGCATCACTTTTGGCAGAGGTTCTGAACCAAGACAAAAATGATGGGCATTTTAGAAGGGCATTTCAGGTTCATTGAAAAAGTTTTTAGTAAACCCTAGTTGGTTTCAGAGGGGGCTGGGGGTTCTGCCATCCCCATTTCAGGTTTCTGATGAAAGAATAAACATGATGCAACACTCTAATGCATGAACTAGCTAGGGTGTGACAACTCACCCCCACTCAAAAGAATCTCGTCCCGAGATTTGGGTTCCTCCGGAAAGAGGGCGGGGTACTCGAGTCGAAGACGATCCTCCCTTTCCCAAGTTGCTTCATCCTCAGAATGGTGCGACCATTGAACTTTGAGAAACTTGATATTATGACGTCGAGTGGTACGCTCGGCCTGATCGAGGATACGAATGGGGTACTCTCGATATGTAAGATTATCTTGGAGATCAAGCGTTTCGTGGTCCACTCCACGGATAGGATCCGAGAAGCAACGCCTGAGTTGAGAAACGTGGAAGACATCGTGGACTCTGGAGAGATGCGGGGGTAGTTCCAACTGGTAGGCAACTTCTCCTCGTTTAGCGAGAATGCGAAAAGGTCCAATGTAACAAGGAGCCAATTTGCCTTTGATATCGAAACGATGGGTTCCCTTCAGTGGGGTAACCCGAAGGTAAGCCTTCTCGTCAACCTCGAAAGTCATAGCCTTATGTTTTCGGTCATATTGACTCTTCTGACGAGATTGGGCTGTTTTCAACTTTTCACGAATGATTCGAACTTGCTCTTCTGCTTCCTGAATCATATCCGGGCCAAAGAATTGTCTTTCCCCGGTTTCTGACCAGTTAAGGGGTGTTCGACACCGTCGTCCATAGAGAGCTTCAAAAGGGGCTTTACCCAAGCTAGATTGATAGCTGTTGTTGTAAGCAAATTCGGCAAATGGAAGGCATTTCTCCCACTCCATTCCGAAAGAGATAACAGAGGCTCGAAGCATGTCTTCTAGAATCTGGTTGACGCGTTCCACTTGACCACTAGATTGAGGGTGAAAAGCGGTGCTAAAGGAAAGGCGGGTTCCCATAGCATTTTGGAAACTTTCCCAAAATCGAGAGGTGAAAAGACTTCCTCGATCCGAGTTAATTTCCAAAGGAACACCATGGAGAGACACTATTCGGGAGATGTATAAGTCTGCCAACTGACTAGCGGTTATACTCTCACGAACAGGTAAGAAATGAGCTACTTTGGAAAGGCGGTCGACAACGACAAAGATAGCATTATGCCCTCTCTTGGTCCTGGGAAAACCGGTAATGAAATCCATACCAATTTTATCCCATTTCCATTCAGGAATAGCTAGGGGTTGAAGGGTGCCAGCAGGCCGTTGATGCTCTACTTTTACACGACGACAGACGTCGCAATTTGCAATATACTGAGCAATTTCTCTCTTCATCCTAGTCCACCAGAACCTCTGGCGTAGGTCCTGATACATCTTGGTACTACGGGGATGAATGGTGAGAGGAGATTCATGGGCTTCCTTAAGGATCAACTGCCGTAGATGCTGGTTCTTGGGAACCACTAAACGGTCCTCAAAGTACACAACACCATGATCATTTGTGGAGAAACAACTAGCACTTCCGCTAGCAATGTTCTCCTTGATCTTAGCTATTCCCTTATCTCGCTTCTGGGCAGCGACGATTTGATCCGTAAGAGTAGGTTTCGCCACCAGGGTGGAAAGAAAACCTTGAGGAACAATGTGAAGGTTAAGCTTCCGAAATTCCTCATGGAGAAGCGGTTGACTTTGTTGTAACATCAGGTTGTTACAATAAGATTTACGACTTAGCGCATCAGCCATGACGTTGGCTTTCCCTGGGGTGTAAGTTATTCCTAAGTCGAAATCTGTGATCAACTCAACCCAACGTCTTTGCCTGAGATTCAAATCCGGTTGGGTGAAGATGTACTTCAGACTTTGGTGATCAGTGAATATTTCGCAACGATTACCAAGAAGGTAATGTCACCAGGTTTTAAGTGCATAGACTACGGCTGCAAGTTCTAGATCATGAGTAGGATAATTCTCCTCATGTGGGTGCAATTGCCGTGAAGCGTAAATAATTACGTGTCGATCTTGCATAAGAGTGCAACCTAGTCCTTGTCGCGAGGCGTCGCAGTAGATAACAAAGTCCTTAGAGAAGTCTGGCGGTACCAGTACGGGAGCAGAAGTCAGGCGTCTTTTCAGTTCCTGAAAGCTGTGCTCACATTGTGGAGTCCATTCGAACTTTTTATCTTTCTTGAGGAGTTCGGTTAGAGGTTTAGCAACTTTGGAGAAATTTTCGACAAAGCGACGACAATAGCTCGCTAAGCCCAGAAAACTCCGAACTTGCTTGACCGATTCAGCTGGAGTCCAATTAAGGACGGCTTGAACTCGCTCAGGGTTAACAGCAATACCTTTACCAGATATTACATGACCCAGATAGGTCACTTCTGACAACCAGAATTCACATTTAGAAAATTTGGCATAAAGGCGATGCTCTCGAAGTTTCTTCAACACTAGCCTTAGATGTTCGGCATGTTCTTCCTCGCTCTTGGAGTAGATGAGTATATCATCGAGGTAAACCACGATGAATTTATCCAAATACTCCATGAAGATTGAGTTCATTAACCGAGAAAAGGTGGCTGGAGCGTTGGTTAAACCGAAGGACATGACGGTGTACTCGTATTGGCCATAACGAGTAACAAAGGCCGTTTTAGGGATGTCCCCGTTCTTGATTTTGATTTGATGGTAGCCCAACCTCAAATCCATTTTGGAGAAGACTGAGGATCCAGCGAGCTGATCATACAGGTCGTTGATCCTGGGGAGCGGATATTTGTTCTTGATTGTGACCAAATTGACAGGTCGATAATCTACAACCATCCGGTCCGTACCATCCTTCTTCTTGACAAAGAGGACGGGGCAAGCCCACGGAGATGAACTAGGTCGGATGAAACCCGTTTTCAAGGACTCATCGAGTTGTTTCTTAAGCTCGGCTAGTTCTAGTGGTGCCATCTTATAGGGTCTTCTAGCAATCGGGACGGTTCCTGGAATGAGGTCTATTACGAACTCCACATCCCTGTCAGGTGGAACACCTGGCAATTCCTCTGGGAAGACATCCGGGAAGTCACGGACTACCGGAACGTCCTCAAGGTCTGGCAAAGGGCTGGCGTTAAGAGAATATAACTGTCGCTTGGCTATTCGGGTCAAGACATTGACTATCTTCCCCGAAGGATGAGTGAGTTGAACAGTCCTAGAGAAGCAATCAATTTTGGCATGATGAGCTGACATCCAGTCCATACCCAAAATGATATTAATATCTGAAAATTTGAGAGCTATCAAAGATGCAAGGAAAACAAGTCTGTCGACTTGGATTTCATTTCCATAACTTACCCTGGAGGTCTGCCATCTAGAACGGGGAGTAGAAATTTCCATAGTGGATGGCATGTCACAGAATGCGGTGTTATGCAAACGAGCATAGTTCTCGGATATAAATGAATGAGAGGCTCCTGTATCGAAAAGAACAGATGCCGGGTGGCAATTAACAAGGAGCGTACCCAGAACGACGTTGGGATCCTCTTGAGCTTCTTCGGCAGAGATACAGTTGACGTGGCCACGTGTAGCGGTGGCCGGCTTGGCGTGGAACACTTTCCCTGTCGGCTTGCCACGGCCAACAGCTTTAGCAGGTTGGTTGGGGTTGGTCTGGGGACACTCACGCATATAGTGGCCAGATTCCCCACACTTGAAACAAGTCACGAAACTGGTACGTGGAGGAGCACTGTTGGTTGGACCACCATAGGGCTTGGCTGGTGCAGACTGTTGAATGGGGCGAGGCGCCTGGAAGGATGGCCTCGGTGTGAACCTGGGTGGCAGGGCAGTGTTGGGCACCCACACGCGGCGCTTCTGAGGACCAGCACCGGATGAGGAACCCACGTCACGGCCATGCTTGTGTGTTGCGTCATAATCAGTCTGACCAGTCTCAACACTAATGGCCTTGTTAACAAGCTTCTGAAAAGATGTGCACTCATGCAGACGGAGGTCGCGGCGAAGCTCAGGACTAAGCCCCTTACGGAACCTTGCTTGCTTCTTGGCATCGGTAGAAACTTCCTCAGTGGCATATCGTGCGAGGTTACCGAACTCCCTGCTGTAAGCATCCACAGAGAGTCGGCCCTGAGTGAAACTGCAAAATTCCTCACGTTTACGGTCCATGAGACCCTCCGGAATGTGATGTTCACGGAAAGCCTCGCTGAATTCAGCTCAAGTAGTGACATGGCCCGCTGGGCGCATAGCTCCATAATTCTCCCACCAGAGACTGGCGGGGCCTTCAAGATGATATGCAGCAAAGGTGACCTTGTCAGCCTCAGCTACTAGCGCAGAACGCAGTTTGTGAGAAATACTGCGAAGCCAGTCGTCAGCGTCGAGAGGCTCGACGGAGTGGTGGAACGTGGGTGGATGTAACTTGATGAAATCACTGAGTGACACCACGTTAGTCCTCTGATGGTGTGCTGTGTTCTGTTCAATACGCTCCAACAAACGGTTGGTCTCCCACTTGTTTCTTTCGGCTTCCATCATAACCTCGGCTAGGGAAGGAGGATGAGGCAGATTTGCATTCCTGACTTCACTGCCTTCGCCCTGCTCTTCGGGAGCAGGGTTAGTGCGCGTGTTGACCATCCTAGGTAAACAAGACAATGATTTAGTCAGAATGATAAAATCCCGACATAGGACACAGAATGTAAGGAATAACTCGGAATGCAAGATGATCATCGGTATGACATGGTAGATACAGAGACTGCTTCTTTATTCCATCATCATACACACCATACAAGGTTTAGTACAAGACCAACAAGGTACTATTATGGTGAAAATAAGATTACATCTCATTGGAGGCATCCCAAGCTCCTATACATTATTTTTCTACACCTCCGGAAGGCGATACAAACTAGGTCATATCCCACGAGTCACGCAGGACGATAGACGACATAGCTGGTACGAGCTAGTGATACTACCCCTAACTCAGACCGATCCGTAGTAGTTCTCGTAGAAGTCACCTCCATAGCCTGGAAGCTCAACATGATCATCCGGGAACAGACGATCTCGCGGAGCTTGTGGACCATAGGGACTAGGATGAGGTCTTGGACCAACAGACGGTGGCCTGCGGGGACCGCGAGGTGGGGTGATGCCTCCTACATCACGCCAACCCATCACGTCTGGCAGAGCAGATCTCACAGGATAGAGATCGCGCATATCCGAATATCCAGCTTGCACCGCCGGTGCAAACCGAGTCAACGTGGCCCAATGGTCAGCACGGGTATTGAAAAGCTCTAGCCTCAAGGCCCGGTTTTCATGGTCCTTATCCTCGAGCCTCTCAGTAGTGGTGCGAGTCCGTGAATCCTCCTGAGTGGGGTCAGCATAGATAGCCTGGAGATACCCTTGTGCTCCCGGAAGTGATCCTGGCATATACCGGAAATCAGAGTCCCGAAATAGGCTAGACCTGACTCGCATGATGGTTATCATAGAGTAGGCGGCGTCCTGCACCGCCATCTCAATAGTAACCCCGAGTCCATAGGAGCAGTGAAGGGGCTCGATGGATCCAGGATAGGATGGAAATATCCTGACAGTGCAGAGATACTGGCTTTGATTAAAGTCTCGGAATTGCTCTTCGACCGTGTACTCAGGATACCAACGGTATCCAGCCTCAGTCATTACCCTGACCAACATGGTAGTATGGCCGGGTACATCTAGGCATCGAGTCAGGCGAACCACTTGATTAAGGTCGCGAGTGGCCATCTGAAAGCACAACCATAATGCAAAGGCATTAGAATTTCTAGCAAAATTTCGGCAGCATAACAGCTGTAAATGCTCAAGAAGGATTTTGAGACATTTGACAAAGGATTACATACACACTCAACATCATCATATCAAGTTCTGAGTCCATCCTAGCAACATAATGTGGTATTAGAACTGAACTAGACTTGTATCCATCCAACCTATAAGGTACTACTGATTAGTAACACGTGATCCTGATAGAGAGAATAGATCCTAATTCCTTAACCCCCGGTGGAAGAATAGACTGACTCAGATCAGAATGTCATAAGATAAAGGAGTAAAAAGAGCCTTACGTTCCAACCCACAAACAATTCCCCTACATATAACTAAAGAATTTCTAGACTCAACATCGACCAGTTTGGCTTGGAGAACCTACAGGCAGTCCGGCTCTGATGCCAACGCTGTCAGGACCCCGACTCGATGTCACATTGATCTAGCTTGTAACACCTCATATCACTTTGCGGCCTCACGCACGGTATCCCCACGGGTGTTGCCTTACCTTTTCCCGGGACCGTTTGCGCCTTTTGGCTCACGTATATGATAGTGTCGCTAGCATCCATATGATAAGGAGCCCGGGCTGACATGACTAGTTGTAAACCCAAAGTGGCGCAGACTTACAGGGACAGGCATCCATGACCCAGCTTTGAACGTGTCGGTCATCAGCATGTGGGTCCGGGCTGTAGCACCGGGCTAGCAGGACTCCGGTAAACCGGGCTGTAGCGGGCTAACAGGACTCCGGTACTCAATGCGTGACATTTCCCCGAAGGGACAGACACAGGAACGAAGAAGGACACATGCCGGCCAGCCTAAGTGTTCCAGAGCAGTAGCAAGCTACCATGGCTCAGCGGTAACACTAGGAGACATTTCCCGGTAAGAGAGGCTACCAAAGATAAACAACTAGATAGTCAGATCCCACACATACCAAGCATTTCAATATCATACACACAATATGCTCGATATGTGCAAATACAACATGGCATCACAACATGACTCTACGACACAAGTACTTTATTTAAGGCTCAGAGAGCCATACATAACACACACATAGGTACGGGTCACACGACCCAGCATTCAAGTCATACAGTCATACAAACCAGCAGCGGAAGTAGCTTGTCTGGGTACAGACAACTAGTAAAATAAAAGAGGCTTGGAAAGCCTAGCTATACTACGTGGTCCTTCACAAGCTCAGGATCACCACCTGGGCCTTAGCCTACTCATTGATGTCAACGTCTACGAAGAACCCATCAGAAGGGGTTGCAGCGTCTTCTATAAAAAAATGTAAATTATAGCAACATGAGTACAAAGGTACTCAGCAAGACTTACATCAGATCCTACATACATGCACATTATCAAGAAGGGTTGGTGGAGTTATTGCAGAAAGCCAGCTTTGACTCTTGGCTAGGCTATCCTACGAGACTCCAACTTGAAATGGTGTTGCGTACACGAGTCCACTACTCACCACTTCAATACACTACCGGGGATCCACCTCCGTCTTCCTACGGAAGAGCCATCCTCGGCACTCACACTTATCTTGAGGCTTTTAGTAGTTTCCATTTACTTGTCTATGAACTGTATAGGCAACCAAGTAGTCCTTTACCGCGGACGTGGCTATTCGAATAGATCATGATAACCCTGCAGGGGTGTACTTCTTCATACATGTTTCCACCACTTAGTGTCTGCACACGACATGTGCTCGGCAGACTTCAAGCGAAAGCCGATGTGGGTGTAGACCACGACCTACCTAAACACCTAAGTCTCTAGTCCAGGTTTATCGCCTATCCAGGTTCCATCCGCAGGGAGTCCGGCCGAGGTTTCCCATACGGCCCCGAATGATGTGAACAGGGTTCCCGAGATACCTAACGGGTATTCGGTACACCCGGCCACGTACCTACCGCATCACAGCCCACCCCTACGGTCAGTGCTGTCCACGGCCTCCAGTAGGCTACAAACACCAGAAACTACTTGCAACTCCTGGACAGAGAGCTAGGGTGAATAAGAAGTCGAGCGGGGTCATATTTCAGGGCCCAATGCATGGTAGTAGCTGTATCTTAAATCACACATACAGATCTCAGTGCTTAAGGTCGGCTTCAATGAAACAACCCACCATGTACTCCTACATGGCCTCTCATCGATACCTTTACCAAATCGTGTTCACCACACCACTCTCATTACCGACATAATCATTTCACTCTAGCTCATCACCCAGATGAACCAGACCTGACACGACTCTAAGCATAGCAGGCATAGCAAGGTAGGAACAACACATACATATGGCTCAATCAACTCCTACACATGCTAGTGGGTTTCATCTAGTTACTGTGGCAATGACAGGTCATGCAGAGGAAGTGGGTTCAACTACCGTAGCACACAGCAGTTTGAAATGCGTTGTCTTAATGCAGTAAAAGAGAGCAGGAGCGAGAACATGGGATTGTATCGATATGATCAAATGGTTGGTTGCTTGCCTGATGGTTCGATGCACTGATACGGTTCTTCGTTAGGGTAATCACGGTACTCCTCGGAGGCAGAACCTGCCGCAAGAACACCGATACACAACCATCACCAAACAATGTGCAACAATATGATGCATGCATGAAACATGGCAATATGAGTGTGTTGGGCTAATGCAACTAAGACCAGAAGGGTTTGAACCAATTTGAATCAAAGATTCAAATTTCAAACTCAAACATGGCCCTTTAAAGTGTTTTTCCTTTTTCTGCATTAAACATCAGGTTAACTTGTTTAATCATGCATGAAAATAGTACAGATGGATAGATTGGATTTTTCTGATCATTTTTCATATATAATTTGTCTGATTTGGAGTTACAGAATAAAAGTTATGAATTTTTGAAGTTTAAACTATATTCTGGAATTTCCTATATTAGATTAATTCCAGAAAATCAATTATTGCGTCAGCCTGACGTCAGTGTGACGTCAGCAGGTCAACGGGACACGTCCGGGTCAAACCTGACAGTGGGTCCCGCGTGTCAGTGTGATTAGATTAGTTAAAGTTTAATTAAAACTAAACCTGTTTAATTAACAGGGCTGGGCCCCACCTGTCATAGACTCAGGGGAGTCAACCAGGGCCCACCCGTGGTCAAACCCGGGTCGGCTGCACCGGCGTTTAGCCGCCGGCGAGCCTGACGCGGCGGCGGAAGTGGTTTTTGCCGTTCCGGCCACCAAATGGGTCGCGGAGACCACCGGAGTGGAGCTGAGGACGAGCCACAGCTCTTGGTGGAGTCCGTTGGGGTCAGGGTGGCCGGAGTTGGCGCCGGCGACGACTTTGGTGGCCACCGAAGTTCGGCCAAAGTCGAACTTGTCGCTAGGGGGGTCGGTGAGGTGCGGGGAGTAGCTAGTTAGGTGCTACGTGACGCGGGGAGCATGATGGACACCATGGAGTGGCCGGAGGGTGACCGGGAGCACGTCAGCGACGAGCTCCACGGTGGTGGGTGCGGTTGAGCTCCGGGAGGTCGCTACACGGCTAGGGAGCAAGAAAAGAGGGGAGGGGAAGATGGCTAAGCTCACAGGGAGTTCGACGAAGCCCTTGGTGCGGCCGGGGACGGACCGGAGCGACGACGGCGTTGAAGGGGATCTCCAGCGACGGCGGTTCGGGCGAGGTCGTTGCGGTGGACTCGGGCGTTGCGAGCGCTCGGGGCTCGGCTTGCTCGATGAAGTGGACAGCGGCGGAGCTCCTGGACACGACAAGAGGACGCACGGGCGGCGGGGAGCACGGCTACGACGTAGGCACGACGGTGGTAGCGTCGGCCATGGCTGGGGGGCGCGAGGGGGAGGAGCTGGAGAGGAAAGGGGGTGTCTGGGGGGTTCGGGGGAGAGAGGGAGGGCGATCCACGACGTCACCGGGCGAGGGGAGCGGCGAGGCGGTGAGCAGGTGCGTGGCGCGCGCTGCGGTCGCCGTCGGGCACCTGCCTGCCTGCCTGGCCGGCAAGCAGCTCGCTGGAGCGGCGCTGGGCTGGGCCGGCAGGTGGGCCGGGTGCTGGCGCCAGGTAAGTTTTTCCATTTTTCTCTGTTTTTTGTTTTTTAAATACTTCTGCAACTTTGTTGAATTAAATAAAATACTTAGGCAACTCCTAAAATCACCAAACTACTCCTGGTCCATAGTTGGATTATTTCCAACATGAAACATTTTAGTTTGAGGATATTTGAGCATTTAAATATTTTATATAATTTTAAATGCGCAAATTCAAATATTTATGATTTAATTCACAAACCCTAAGATGGCCTAGGAAAATGTGCATCACTTTTGGCAGAGGTTCTGAACCAAGACAAAAATGATGGGCATTTTAGAAGGGCATTTCAGGTTCATTGAAGAAGTTTTTAGTAAACCCTAGTTGGTTTCAGAGGGGGCTGGGGGTTCTGTCATCCCCATTTCAGGTTTCTGATGAAAGAATAAACATGATGCAACACTCTAATGCATGAACTAGCTAGGGTGTGACACTAAGTCTCGATCTAGATACATATTGAAAGTGGGAGCAATTAGCTAGAGTAGCTCTGTGCAGAGTATTATAGACATAGAAATTTGCAAAATACATATGGATCTGAATGTTGCTGACCCATAGACTAAAATTCTCTCATAAGAAAAACAAGATCACTCTTTGGGTGTTGATCACATAGCAATGTGAACTAGATTATTGACTCTAGTAAACCCTTTGGGTATTGGTCACATGAAGATGTGAACTAATCACATAAAGATGTGAACTATTGATGTGAAATCACATGACGATGTGAACTAGATTATTGACTCTAATGCAAGTGGGAGACTGAAGGAAATATGCCCTAGAGGCAATAATAAAGTTGTTATTTATATTTCCTTATATCATGATATTTTTTTATTATTCATGCTAGAATTGTATTAACCGGAAACTTAGTACATGTGTGAATACATAGACAAAATGAGTGTCACTAGTACGCCTCTACTTGACTAGCTCAGTAATCAAAGGTGGTTAAGTATCCTAGCCATGGACAAGAGTTGTCATTTGATGAACGAGATCACATCATTAGAGAATGATGCTATTGACTTGACCCATCCGTTAGCTTAGCACTATGATCGTTTAGTTTATTGCTATTGCTTTCTCCATGACTTATACATGTTCCTATGACTATGAGATTATGCAACTCCCGAATACCGGAGGAACACTTAGTGTGCTATCAAACATCACAACATAACTGGTTGACTATAAAGATGCTCTACAGGTGTCTCTGATGGTGTTTGTTGAGTTGGCATAGATCGAGATTAGGATTTGTCATTCTGTGTATCGCAGAGGTATCTCTGGGCCCTCTCGGTAATGCACATCACTATAAGCCTTGCAAGCAATGTGACTAATGAGTTAGTTGCGGTATGATGCGTTACAGAACGAGTAAAGAGACTTGCCGGCAACGAGATTGAACTAGGTATTGAGATACCGACGATCGAATCAAGGGCAAGTAACATACCGATGACAAAGGGAACAACGTATGTTGTTATGCGGTTTGACCGATAAAGATCTTCGTAGAATATGTAGGAACCAATATGAGAATCCAGGTTCCGCTATTGGTTATTGACCGGAACTAAGTCTTGGTCATGTCTACATAGTTCTCGAACCCGTAGGGTCCGCACGCTTAACGTTTGATGATGATCGGTATTATGAGTTTATGTGTTTTGATGTACCGAATGTAGCTCGGAGTCCCGGATGTGATCACGGACATGAAGAGGAGTCTCGATATGGTTGAGACATAAAGATCGATATATTGGAAGGCTATGTTTGGACACCGGAATGGTTCCGGATAAGTTCGGGTATTTACCGGAGTACCGGGAGGTTACTAGAACCCCCGGGGGCTTAATGGGCCTACATGGGCTTTAGTGGAAGAAAGAGGAGAAGGCCAAGAGGAGGGGCGCCCCTCAAGCCCAATCCGATTTGGGAGGGGGCCAGCCCCCCTTTCCTTCCTCCCCTCGCTCCCTTCCTTCCCCCTCCTAGTAGGACTAGGTAAGGGGGGAACCTACTCCTAGTAGGAGTAGAATTCCCCCCTTGGGGGCACCCCCAAGATGACCGGATGGCCCCCTCCTCCACCCCTTTATATACGGGGGAGGGGGGCACCCCATAGACATACAAGTTGATTGTTTAGCCGTGTGCAGTGCCCCCCTCCACAGATTTCCACCTTGGTTATATCATTGTAGTGCTTAGGCAAAGCCCTGCGTCGGTAAGTTCATCATCACCGTCATCACGCCGTCGTGCTGACGAAAATCTCCCTCGGCCTTAGCTGGATCAAGTGTACGAGGGACGTCACTGAGCTGAACGTGTGCAGATCGCGGAGGTGCCGTGCGTTCGGTACTTGATTGGTTGGATCGCGAAGACATTCGACTACATCAACCGCGTTTCATAAAGCTTCCACTTTCGGTCTACGAGGGTATGTAGACATACTCTCCTCCTCTCGTCGCTATGCATCTCCTAGATAGATCTTGCGTGAACGTAGGAAAAGTTTGAAATATTGCGTTCCCCAACAAGAACTACGTGGTTCGACCGATAAAGATCTTTGTAGAATATGTAGGAACCAATATGGGCATCTAGGTCCCACTATTGATTATTGACCGGAGAGGTGTCTCGACCATGTCTAGATCATTCTCAAACACGTAGGTTCCACACGCTTAACGTTCGTTGACGATTTAGTCTTACATGAGTTATGTGAAATTGTGACCGAATGTTGTTTGGAGTCCCGGATGTGATCACGGACATGACGAGGAGATCCAGAATGGTCCGGAGGTAAAGATTGATATATAGGACGATGCTATTTGGTCATCGGTAAGGTTATCGAATGTAACAGGTATTCATCGGGTCACCGGAAGGGGTTCCGGGGGACCTACGGGGAGTATATGGGCCTAATGGGCCAAGGGGAGGAACACACCGGCCCACAAGGGGCTGGCACGCCCTCTTCCTAGCCGCCGGCCCTATAGAGAAGGAAAGGAGGGTGCCAAGGCAGGGCAGCCGACGTCCCCTCCCCTGCCATCTCCTCCACCTCCCTAGGAAGGAAAGGGCAGACCCTCCTCCCCGAGCTATATATATGAGAGGAGGGAGAAGGGTAACACACACCACGATCCCTAAGCCATGTGCGGTGCCCCGTCTCCCTCTAGTTCTAGTTCCTCCTACGTTCACGTCTGTTGTGCTTGGCGAAGCCCTACGAATAGTTTCACCACCACTGTCACCACGTCGTGCTGCTAGAAATCATCTACTACTTCGCCTCTCTTGCTAGATCAAGAAGGCGAGGACTTCATCAAGCTTAACGTGTGCTGAACGCGAAGCTGTCGTGCGTTCGGTACTTGATCGGAAGGATCGTGAAGGTGTAGGACTACATCAACCGCGTTGATAAACTCTTTCACTTAAAGGTCTAGGAGGGTACATAGACATACTCTCCCCTCTCATAGCTATGCATCTCCATGGGTAGATCTTGCGTGTGCGTAGAAATTTTTTGTTTTCCATGCAACGTTCCCCATCACTTCCTCCATTAAACCCGCGCGTGTGCCCAGAAACCTACTCTGGTCACACGTCCGTTCGCGAACCGCCCAGCATGAAACTCAAGCCAGTTGGCTTCGGCCATCCCCCGCTATTTATAAGATGCCAAACGCTGGGAAAAAACCGCACCACACTCTGCTCCCATCTCCTCCTTGGACCATTTTCTCCACAATCTCCATGGCCTCCGGCGAGTAAGAATACGAGTTCTCTGGCATAAAAGCTGGGATCCACGCCACTTTGTTTTTGGCTAGGCAAGGAGGCGGCGCCACCATCACTACCTCAATGGCGCCCGGTATAGAAGGAGGGGGAGGCCGGCAACACCCTCGCCAACGTGTGCGGCCACATCCTCCACTACTCACTACAAAAAAGGAACACATCTGTGATGATACAACTTTGTCATAGTAGGTTACGTTTTTTGTCACTCATGTACACCCGTGATGCTTTTATGATAGAATCAAAAGTCATATATGTGTTGTCGGTGATGTGTTCCATGACAATAATCACTTTTTCATCGCATAATTGACCACTTCCATGATGATAACTAATGTCTATTATGCAACCTTCTTCTTGTAAACTCGTGTTGGGCCTACAAGCATAGAGTTTCCTAGGACATTAGCAAATTTCCCTGAAGTGGATGACCTAAGGTTTATCAATCCGTGGGAGGCGTAGGATGAAGATGGTCTCTTGCAAACAACCCTACAACCAAATAACAAAGAGTCTCTTGTGTCCCCAACACACCCAATACAATGGTAAATTGTATAGGTGCACTAGTTCGGCCAAGAGAAGGTGATAAAAGTGCAATATGGATAGAAGATATAGGTATTTCTAATCTGAAAATATAAAAACAGCAAGGTAACTAACGGTAAAAGTGAGCGAAAACGGTATTGCAATGCTAGGAAATAAGGCCTAGGGTTCATACTTTCACCAGTGCAAGTTCTCTCAACAATGATAACATAATTAGATCATATGACAATCCCTCAACATGCAACAAAGAGTCACTCCAAAGTCACTAATAGCGATGAACAAATGAAGAGATTATTGTAGGGTACGAAACCACCTCAAATTATTCTTTCTGATCGATCTATTGGGCTATTCCTTTAAGAGTCACAAACAGCCCTAGATTTCGTACTAAAATAACACCTTAAGATATGCATCAACCAAAACCCTAATGTCACCTAGATACTCCAATGTCATCACAAGTATCCGCGGGTTTGATTATATGACATGCATCACACGATCTCAGATTCATCTATCGAAACCAACACAAAGAACTTCAAAGAGTGCCCCAAAGTTTCTACTAGAGAGTCAAGACGAAAACGTGTGCCAACCCCTATGCATAAGTTCTGAAGGTCACAGAACCCGCAAGTTGACCACCAAAACATACATCAAGTGGATCACGTGAATATACCATTGTCACCATAGATAAGCACATGCAAGACATACATCAAGTGTTCTCAAATCCTTAAAGATTCAATCCGATAAGATAACTTCAAAGGGAAAACTCAATCCATTACAAGAGGGTAGAGGGGGAGAAACATCATAAGATCCAACTATAATAGCAAAGCTCGCGGTACATCAAGATCGTGCCAAATCAAGAACACGAGAGAGAGAGACAGATCAAACACGTAGCTACTAGTACATACCTCAGCCCCGAGGGTGAACTACTCCCTCCTGGTCATGAAGAGCGCTGGGATGATGAAGATGGCCACCGGTGATGATTTGCCCCTCCGGCAGGGTGTCGGAACAGGGTCCCGATTGGTTTTTGGTGGCTATAGAGGCTTGCAGCAGCGGAACTCCCGGTCTAGGTTCTGTTCTAGAGGTTTTGGGATATATAAGAGGTGTTGGTGTCGAGAACAAGTCAGGGGAGTCCACAAGGGGCCTACAAGGTCAGAGGGCGCGCCTAGGGGTGTGGGGGCGCCCTCTACCCTTGTGCAGTCCCTGGGACTCCTCTAGTGCATCTCCGGTACTATGGGCTTCTTTTGGTCCAAAAACAATCGTCGTAAAGTTTCAGGTCATTTGGACTCCGTTTGATATTCCTTTTCTGTAAAACTCAAAAACAAGGAAAAACAGAAACTGGCACTGGGCTCTAGGTTAATAGGTTAGTCCCAAAAATCATATAAAATAGCATATAAATGCATATAAAACATCCAAGATGGATAATATAATAGCATGGAACAATAAAAAATTATAGATATGTTGGAGACATATCAAGCATCCCCAAGCTTAATTCCTGCTCGTCCTTGAGTAGGTAAATGATAAAAAGAGAATTTTTGATGTGGAATGCTACCTAACATATTCATCAATGTAATATTCCTTATTGTGGCATGATGTTCAGATCCATAAGATTCAAAACAAAAGTTTAATATTGACATAAAAACAATAAAACTTCAAGCATACTAACAAGGCAATTATGTCTTCTCAAAATAACATGGCCAAAGATCCCTACAAAATCATATAGTCTGACTATGCTGAATCTTCATCACACAAAATACTCAAATCATGCACAACCCCGACGACAAGCCAAGCAATTGTTTCATACTTTTGATGTTCTCAAACGTTTTCAATTTTCACGCAATACATGAGCGTGAGCCATGGACATGGCACTATAGGTGGAATAGAATATGGTCGTTGTGGAGAAGACAAAAAGAAGGAGATAGTCTCACATCAACTAGGCATATCAACGGGCTATGGAGATGCCCATAAATAGATATCAATGTGAGTGAGTAGGGATTGCCATGCAACGGATGCACACGAGCTATAAGTTTGTGAAAGTTCAAAACGAAACTAAGTGGTTGTGCATCCAACTTGCTTGCTCATGAAGACCTAGGGCAATTTGAGGAAGCCCGTCGTTGGAATATAGAAGCCAAGTTCTATAATGAAAAATTCCCACTAGTATATGAAGTGACAGCATAGGAGACTCTCTATCATGAAGATCATGGTGCTACTTTGAAGCACAAGTGTGGTAAAAGGATAGTAGCTTTGCCCCTTCTCTCTTTTCTCTAATTTTTTTTGTTTTTTTGGGCCTTCTCTTTTTTGGCCTCTTTTTTATTTATTTTCATCCCGAGTCTCATCCTGACTTGTGGGGGAATCATAGTCTCCATCATCCTTTCCTCACATGGGACAATGCTCTAATAATGAAGATCATCACACTTTTATTTACTTATAACTCAAGAATTACAACTCGATATTTAGAACAAAATATGACTCTATATGAATGCCTCCGGCGGTGTACCGGGATGTGCAATGAATCAATTGTGACATGTATGAAAAATATGAATGGTGGCTTTGCCACAAATACGATGTCAACTACATGATCATGCAAAGAAATATGACAATGATGAAGCGTGTCATAATAAACGGAACAGTGGAAAGTTGCATGGCAACATATCTCGGAATGGCTATGGAAATTCCATAATGGGTTGGCATGGTGGTTGTTTTGAGGAAGGTATATGGTGGGTTTATGGTACCGGTGAAAGTTGCGTGGCATAAGAGAGGCTAGCAATGGTGTAAGGGTGAGAGTGCGTATAATCCATGGACTCAACATTAGTCATAAAAAACTCACATACTTATTGCAAAATTCTATTATCTATCGAAACAAAGTACTACATGCATGCTCCTAGGGGGATATATTAGTAGGAAAAGACCATCGCTCGTCCCCGGCCGCCACTCATAAGGAAGACAATCAATATATAAATTGTGCTCCGACTTCATCACATAACGGGTCACCATAAATGCATGCTACGAGACTCACAAACCTTAACACAAGTATTTCTAAAATTCACAACTACTCACTAGCATGACTCTAATATCACCATCTTCATATCTGAAAACAATCATAAGGAATCAAACTTCTCATAGTATTCAATGCACTTTATATGACAGTTTTTATTATATCCCTCTTGGATGCCTATCATATTAGGACTAAATTCATAACCAAAGCAAATTACCACGCTGTTTAGAGACCCTCAAAATGATATAAGTGAAGCATGAGAGTTCAACAATTTCTTCAAAATAAAACTACCGCCGTGCTCTAAAAAGATATAAGTGAATCATTAGAGCAAACGACAAACTACTCCAACACATATAAGTGAAGATCAATGAGTAGTCGAATAATTATTGTGAAGACTCCTTCTCATAAATAAATTCACATCTTAAGTACCTTATTCAAATAACAAGCAAATCCTAATAAAATAAAATGACGCTCCAAGCAAAACACATATCATGTGGTGAATAAAAATATAGCTCCAAGTAAGATTACCGATGGATTGAAGACGAAAGTGGGGATGCCATCCGGGGCATCCCCAAGCTTAGGCTCTTGGTTGTCCTTGAATATTACCTTGGGGTGCTGTGGGAGTCCTGGATTAGGGGGTCTCCGGACAGCGGGACTATCTCCATTGGCCGGACTGTTAGACTATGAAGATACAGGATTGAAGACTTCGTCTCGTGTCCGGATGGGACTCTACTTGGCGTGGAAGGCAATCTAGGCAATACGGATATGTGTATCTCCTCCTTTGTAACCGACCTTGTGTAACCCTAACCTCTCCGGTGTCTATATAAACCGGAGGGGTTTAGTCCATAGGACAACATACAATCATACCATAGGCTAGCTTCTAGGGTTTAGCCTCTCCGATCTCGTGGTAGATCTACTCTTGTACTACCCATATCATCAATATTAATCAAGCAGGACGTAGGGTTTTACCTCCATCAAGAGGGCCCGAACCTGGGTAAAACATTATGTCCCCTGCCTCATGTTACCATCCGCCTTAGACGCACAGTTCGGGACCCCCTACCCGAGATCCGCTGGTTTTGACACCGACATTGGTGCTTTCATTGAGAGTTCCTCTGTGTCATCGCCGTTAGGCTTGATGGCTCCTACTATCATCAATAGCGATGCAGTCCAGGGTGAGACTTTTCTCCCCGGATAGATCTTCGTGTTCGGCGGCTTTGCACCGCGGGCCACTTCGCTTGTCCATTTGGAGCAGATTAAAAGTTACGCCCCTGGCCACCAGGTCTGGTTTGGAAGCTTAAACTACACGGCCGATATCCGTGGAGACTTGATCTTCGACGTATTCGAGCCTCTGCCTTGTGCGTCACGCGGTCATGATGAGTACGATTTAGCCCTACCGTCGGACAGTGTTCAGGAGATCGCACAAGTAGCCGCCCCGACCCTCAATTCGGAGCCAGTTGCACCGTCCATGGACGGGTGGATAGACCCCGCCACGGAGGCCTTACCCTCAGCAGCGATCGAGCCAAACATCGACCTTACCTTGCACGAGAGCCGTGTCGATAAACTGCTGGATCCCTCTCCGGCCACGGACTCCGAACCGCCCGCGCCCATTCCCATCGAATCTGATTGGGCGCCGATCATGAAGTTTACCTCCGCGGATATTTTTCAGCACTCGCCCTTGGGCGACATACTGAACTCATTAAGGTCTCTCTCCTTGTCAGGAGGATCCTGGCCGAACTATGTCCGGCAGGACTGGGATGCGGACGACGAAGAAATTCGCGGCCCACCCACCACCCACTTAGTAGCCACTGTCGATGACTTAACCGACATGCTCGACTTCGACTCCGAAGACATCGACGGTATGGACGACGATGCGGGAGACGAAGAGGAACCACTGCCCACAGGGCACTGGACAGCCACCTCATCATACGATATATACATGGTGGATACACCCAAAGAAGGCAATGCCGACGAGATAGCGGAGGATGACCCCTCCAAGAAGCAACCCATGCGCCGACGTCAGCGGCACCACTCTAAGTCCCGCCAAAGCAAAAGTGGTGATACCGGCACAGGAGATAATAACACTCCGGATAGTGCCGAAGACAACAACAATCCCCTCCAGCAAGATTTAGAGCAGGAGGATGGAGGAGCCAGCCCTCCTGAGAGAGCGGCAGATGGAGAGAGGGAGGGAGATAATTACATGCCCCCCTCCGAAGACGAGGCAAGCCTCGGCGACGACGAATTCGCCGTGCCAGAGGATCCCGGCGAACAAGAGCGCTTCAAAAAATCGGCTTATAGCCACGGCAAATAGCCTTAAGAAAAAGCAGCAGCAGCTTCAAGCTAATCGAGATCTGCTAGCTGACACATGGACTGAAGTCCTCGCGGCCGAGGAATATAAACTCGAGCGCCCCTCCAAGAGTTACCCAAAATGCAGGTTGCTACCCCGACTGGAGGAAGAAGCGTATGACGCGGCTGATCGGCCACCTCGTGGCCGCGATAGAGAGGCATTCCAGCCAAAAACTCAGCCCGCACCCCGACGCCATTCAAATAAAAAGGCATGGGGAGATACGCCAGATCTACGAGACATATTGGAGGACAAAGCAAAGCATGCAAGATCGATCTACGGATCACGGGGGCGCGCCACTATGCGAGACGATAAACGTCACGCCGGATACAGTAAAAGTAAATCCGGCCGGGCCGAACACAGCGGGCAAGACCCATTCGAGCTGCGTCAAGATATAGCCCAATACAGAGGTGTCGCACACCCCTTATGCTTCACAGACGAAGTAATGGATCATCAAATCCCAGAAGGTTTCAAACCTGTAAATATTGAATCATACGACGGCACAATAGATCCCGCAGTATGGATCGAGGGTTTCCTCCTCCACATCCACATGGCCCGCGGTGATGACTTACACGCCATCAAATAACTCCCACTAAAGCTCAAGGGACCAGCCGGCATTGGCTTAACAGCTTGCCAGCAGAGTCCATCAGCTGTTGGGAAGATCTGGAAGCCGCATTCCTCGACAACTTTCAGGGCACTTATGTGCGGCCACCAGATGCCGATGACTTGAGCCACATAATTCAGCAGCCAGAAGAATCGGCCAGGCAATTCTGGACTCGGTTCCTAACAAAGAAAAATCAAATTGTCGACTGTCCAGATGCAGAGGCCCTAGTGGCATTCAAACACAACATTCGCGATGAATGGCTAGCCCGACACCTTGGTCAGGAAAAGCCGAAATCTATGGCAGCCCTCACGACACTCATGACCCGCTTTTGTGTGGGAGAAGAAAACTGACTGGCTCGCAGTAATAACATATCAAAGAACCATGGTACTTTGGATACCAAGGACGGCAATAGCAGGTCACGTCGCAACAAACATAAGCGCCGCATTAACAACGATAATACCGAGGATACGGCAGTCAATGCCGGATTCCAAGGCTCTAAACCTGGTCAGCGGAAAAAGCCATTCAAACAAAGTATGCTGGGTCCATCCAGTTTGGACCGTATACTCGATAGCTCATGTCAAATACACGGCACCCCAAAAAAGCCAGCCAATCACACCAACAGGGATTGTTGGCTGTTCAAGCAGGCCGACAAGTTAATTGCCGAAAACAAGGACAAGGGGCCACATAGCGATGATGAGGAGGAGCCACGGCAGCCACACACCGGAGGACAGAACAGGTTTCCCCCACAAGTGCGGACGGTGAACATGATATACGCAACCCACATCCCCAAGAGGGAGCGGAAGCGTGCGCTCAGGTCCGTATATGCGTTGGAGCCAGTCGCCCCAAAGTTCAACCCATGGTCCTCCTATCCGATCACTTTCGATCGCAGGGACCATCCCACTAGTATCCGTCATGGCAGATTCGCCGCACTAGTTCTGGACCCAATCATTGACGAATTTCACCTCACTCGAGTCCTTATGGATGGCGGCAGCAGCTTGAACCTGCTTTATCAGGACACAATGCGCAAAATGGGTATAGACCCCTCAAGGATCAAACCCACAAAAACGACCTTTAAGGGCGTCATTCCAGGCGTAGAGGCCCATTGCACAGGCTCAATTACACTGGAAGTGGTCTTCAGATCACCGGATAACTTCCGAAGCGAAGAGTTAATCTTCGATATAGTCCCGTTCCGCAGTGGTTATCATGTACTGCTCGGGCGAACCGCATTCGTGAGATTCAATGCGGTACCGCATTATGCATACCTCAAGCTCAAGATGCCAGGACCTCACGGGGTTATTACAGTCAATGGAAACACAAAACACTCTCTCCGAACTGAGGAGCACACCGCGGCCCTCGCAGCAGAAGCGCAAAGCAGCCTCTCAAGGCAATCCACCAGTTCGGCGTTTCAAGACCCGGACACCTTCAAGCGCGCTCGGAGCAATCGACAACTAGACCGCCTGGTGCGATCTGAGCTCGCGTAGCAATGCGCCCCCACCCCAGTCCCAGACAAACGTCGAAACTCGTGCCATGCATACACAATTACGCATTAAAAATACCATGGTCACAGGTGGGGAGGGGGGCACAACTGCGGCACGCCCCAAGACGCGGCTTAAACCGCACTAGGGGCTTCCCGTTTGGTTATTTTTCTCTTTTGCAGGACCTTAATCTCTGGAAACCCTGCCCGGCAGCACTATTGCCGAACACATGATGCAACAACCAAGGAGGCAGAAGGCTACATCACACCACGGAATTCCCAGGTGGATTACAATAACGAGCGAAATATTTGATTTAATACTATTCCTTAGCTTGCCCTTGGAAGGGACATAGTCCTACTCTTTGCTTATCGCACCATCTGTATCATTCTGCTTTAAACGCACCTTTTTGAATAAACAATGCATAACATTACGACTATTATTGCATTCTTGTTATATATATATGTGTGTTCATTAATGACACCTTACAACCGTACACTTCGGTACGGCCAATACACAAGGGGCTTACGTGCCCCACAATATGGTGTGAAAAGTCCAAACACTTTCACAAGTGCAGCACCCCGAACTTATAGCATTATATGCATCAACTCCGAATCATGTCTTTGGTCAAATGTTGGGTTTGCCCGGCTCCTATGTTTTGGTACCTTACGTTATGCTCTATCGGCTAAGGTAGCGCTAGGAGAACTACTGCGATTGTGCCCCGGTTCTGCTGGGCTAAAGCACCTCAGTAGAGAAAGCTAAAACTGACTGTCATGATAAGGCGAGAGACTGGTCGCTGTTCGGCGAGGTTTTCGAGTCCCTAAAGACTTATGCCGCTTAGAGCGAGGGGCCGGCCCTGTCCGGCTAAAAGGCGTGTATCGCGCCCCGAATTCGGCCTTCCGAATACCAGGGGCTTCGCCGAAATTTAAAATTATAGAATTCTATGGCTAAGTGAGAGTGATAAAGCATTATTAGTCCGGTTGCCTTGTTCGTTGTGCTGAGGACCTCCCTCGAAGGACCCAAACATGGGAACAAGAGTGCTCAGGTTTATCCCGAACACCCCAACACTCGTGGCATGGGGGCAGAAGCCGAGGACTAGCCATCTCTTAGATTGGATAAACAGCCAAACAAAAGGTAATATTTTAAATTCACACAAGCGTTGCATAGCGCATATGAAACAAGTTTTCATCATACAGGATATCACGAGCAAGTTTACTCAAATATTACATCCTTTGAACATTCGTCCGCTACAAGACAGGCACCCTTCAGGACACCCTCATAATAAATTTTGGGGGTGCGATGCTCCTTGCCCTGCGGCGGTCCCTCCTTGATTAGCTTCACGGCGTCTAGCTTGGCCCATTGCACCTTCATGCGGGCAAAAGCCCGGCGTGCACCTTCGATGCAGACATACCGCTTGACGACCTCCAGCCGTGGACAGGCATCCACAAGCCGCCTCACCAGGACGAAGTAGCTGTTCGGAAGGGCGTCGCCAGGCCATAGCCGGACTATAAAGCCCTTCATGGCCTGTTCGGCCGCTTTATGTAGCTCGACCAGCTGCTTCAACTGGTCGCTCGTGGGCACCGGGTGTTCGGTCCCATTATACTGAGACTAGAACAACTTCTCCATTAAGCTCCCCTCCTCGGCCTGGTAAAACTGTGCGGCATCCAACACGCTGCGGGGCAAATCTGCGAATGCTTCTGGAGAGCTCCGGATTCAGGTAAGTAACAGGTAATTTACTTTCACATGCTTGCTTTGCATATAGAATGCCTTACCCGCTGCTATCTTTCTCATTGCATCAATCTCCTGGAGGGCCTTCTGTGCTTCAACCTTAGCACTCTTGGCACTTTCACGGGCGGCGGCAAGCTCGGACTCTCGCGTCTTCGAGTCATGCTCCAACGCCTTATGCTTCGACACGAGAGCCTAGAGCTCTTGTTGCACCTCGCCCACCCGTGCCTCTTGCTTTTCCCGCTCGGTGCGCTCCTTGGCCGCTTTATCTTCGGCCTTGGTTAGCGCTTGCTTCAGGGTTGCCACCTCGGTCGTGGCCCCTGGCAAATATATGATGATCCTGTCATTCTGCAATCGCGTCTTCTTTTATATATACATATCTATAGACATGGTATTACTTACCCTTGTTCTCCTCGAGCTGCCTCTTGGCAAGGCCGAGCTCTTTCTTGGACCCCTCGAGGTCCTGCTTCAGTGTGGCGACCTCCGCAGTCAGTACGGCTGAGGACAGCAGCGAAGCCTGCATACGCATATTGACATACTTATATTAGACTCCTGCAATATTATTTGATCATCTGTTCGGCTTTTCTTTGTGAACACTTATAACCCACAAGTATAGGGGATCGCAACAACTTTCGAGGGTAGAGTATTCAACCCAAATTTATTGATTCGACACATGGGGAGCCAAAGAATATTCTCAAGTATTAGCAGCTGAGTTATCAATTCAACCACGCCTAGAAACTTAGTATCTGTAGCAAAGTGTTTAGTAGCAAAGTAATATGACAGTGATGGTAGCGGCAACAAAAGTAAAGACAACAAAAGTAATGTTTTTGGTATTTTGTAGTGATTGTAACAGTAGCAGCGGAAAAGTAAAATAAGCGTAAACCAATATATGGAAAACTCGTAGGCACCAGATTAGTGATGGATAATTATGTCGGATGCGGTTCATCATGTAACAGTCATAACATAGGGTGACACAGAACTAGCTCCAATTCATCAATGTAATGTAGGCATGTATTCCGTATATGGTCATACGTGCTTATGGAAAAGAACTTGCATGGCATCTTTTGTCCTACCCTCCCGTGGCAGCGGGGTCATATTGGAAACTAAGGGATATTAAGGCCTCCTTTTAATAGAGAACCGGAACAAAGCATTAGCACATAGTGAATACATGAACTCCTCAAACTATGGTCATCACCGGGAGTGGTCCCGATTATTGTCACTTCGGGGTTGCCGGATCATAACACATAGTAGGTGACTATAGACTTGTAAGATAGGATCAAGAACTCACATATATTCATGAAAACATAATAGGTTCAGATCTGAAATCATGGCACTCGGGCCCTAGTGACAAGCATTAAGCATAGCAAAGTCATAGCAACATCAATCTCAGAACATAATGGATACTAGGGATCAAACCCTAACAAAACTAACTCGATTACATGATAAATATCATCCAACCCATCACCGTCTAGCAAGCCTACGATGCAATTACTCACGCACGGCAGTGAGCATCATGAAATTGGTGATGGAGGATGGTTGATGATGACGACGGCGACGAATCCCCCTCTCCGGAGCCCCAAACGGACTCCAGATCAGCCCTCCCGAGAGGTTTTAGGGCTTGGCGGCGGCTTCGTATCGTAAACGCGATGATTTCTTCTCTCTGATTTTTTTCTCATCGAAACTCAATATTTGGAGGTGGAGTTGGAGTCGGAGACGCAACAGGGGGCCCACGAGGTAGGGGCGCGCCCTAGGGGGAGGGGGGGGGGGGCGGGGCGCCCCCCACTCTCGTGAGAAGAGTGTGGGCCCCCTGGTCTTCATCTTTGTCGAGGATTTTTTTATTGTTTTTTCTAAGATGTTCCATGGAGTTTCAGGTCATTCCAAGAATATTTGTTTTCTGCACATAAAACAACACCATGGCAATTCTGCTGAAAACAGCGTTAGTCCGGGTTAGTTCCATTCAAACCATACAAGTTAGAGTCCAAAACAAGGGCAAAAGTGTTTGGAAAAGTAGATACGACGGAGACATATCAACTCCCCCAAGCTTAAACCCTTGCTTGTCCTCAAGAAATTCAGTTGACAAACTGAAAGAAAGAAAGAAAAACTTTTACAAACTCTGTTTGCTCTTGTTGTTGTAACTATGTCAAGCCAGCATTCAAGTTTTCAGCATAGATCATAACTAACCACATTTGCAATAATTCTCAGGTCTCACAATTACTCATATCAATAGCATAATCAACTAGCAAGTCATAATAATAAATCTTGGATGACAACACTTTCTCAAAAGAATCATAATATGATATAACAAGATGGTATCTCGCTAGCCCTTTCTGAGACCGCAAAACATAAATGCAGAGCACCTTTAAAGATCAAGGACTGACTAGACATTGTAATTCATGGTAAAACAGATCCAATCATAGTCATACCCAATATAAATTAACAGTGATGAATGCAAATGACGGTTGTGCTCTCCAGCTAGTGCTTTTTAATAAGAGGGTGATGGCTCAACATAAAAGTAAATGGATAGGCCCTTCGCAGAGGGAAGAAGGGATTTGTAGAGGTGCCAGAGCTAGATTTTGCAATAGAGATAAATTGTATTTTGAGCGGTATACTTTCATTGTCAACGTAAAAACTAAGAGATGGCGATATCTTCCATGCTAAACACATTATAGGCGGTTCCCAAACAGAATGGTAAAGTTTATACTCCCCCTCCACCAACAAGCATCAATCCATGGCTTGGTCGAAACAACGAGTGCTTC
Source organism: Triticum dicoccoides (assembly GCF_002162155.2). NCBI lineage: Eukaryota > Viridiplantae > Streptophyta > Magnoliopsida > Poales > Poaceae > Triticum > Triticum dicoccoides. Next base: position 142,106,392 of record NC_041392.1, read on the forward strand.
CAACATACATTAGGTCCCAGGGGGAGTTTTGTTTGCAATTAATTTTGATTTACTTTGCATAAAGCATGGGACTAGGCATCCCGGTGACCAGCCATTTTCCGTGAGTGAGGAGAGGAGTCCACTCCTCTTGAGAATAACCCGCCTAACACGGAAAATAAGGACAACCTTTGTTGATACATGAGCTATTCGAGCATACAAAACAGAATGTTTATTTGAAGTTTTAGAGTTTGGCACATACAAATTTACTTGGAACGGCAGGTAGATACCGCATATAGGAAGTTATAGTGGACTCATCTGGAATAACTTTGGGGTTTAAGGGATTGGATGCACAAGCAGTATTCCCACTTAGTACAAGTGAAGGCTAGCAAAAGACTGGGAAGCGACCAACTAGAGAGCGACAACAGCCATGTACATGCATTAAAATTAATAAACATTGGATGCAAGCATGCGTAGGATATAATTCACCATGAACATAAATATCGTGAAGGCTATGTTGATTTTGTTTCAACTACATGCGTGAACATGTGCCAAGTCAAGTCACTTAAAAAATTCAAAGGAGGATACTACCCCATCATACCACATCATAATCATCTCAATAGCATGTTGGCATACAAGGTAAATCATTATAACTCATAGCTGATCAAGCATGCACAAGCAACTCTGATCTCTAATTGTCATTGCAAACTTGTTTATTCATAATAAGCTGAATCAAGGACGACGGGCTCATCACATTTACAAAAACAAAAGAGGTCGAGTTCATACCAGCTTTCTCATCTCAGTCAGTCCATCATATATCATCATAATTGCCTTTTACTTGCACGACCGAACGGTGTGAATAATAATAAGAGTGCACGTGCATTGGACTAAGCTGGAATCTGCGAGCATTCAATAAACAAGAGAAGACAAGGCAATATGGGCTCTGGGATAAATCAACAATAATGCATATAAGAGCCACTTCAACAATTTAATTATGGTCTTCTCCTACTGACCCCCAAGGAAAAGAAAAGAAATAAAACTATTTACACGGGAAAGCTCCCAACAAGCAAAAGAAGAACGGGAAATATTTTTGGGTTTTCTTTTTAATTATTACTACTACAGCAGAGAATGAACTACTACTATTTTTTGGTTTTTCTTAAGGTTTAACAAACACACAAGAAGAAAGCAGGAAAAGGAAAATAAACTAGCATGGATATTACAGTGAAAAAGTATGAGCACAGACATCTAGCAATGAGTGAGTGTGAACATAAATGTAATGTCGGTGAGAAATACGTACTCCCCCAAGCTTAGGCTTTTGGCCTAAGTTGGTCTATGGCCACGGCTGGCCTGGCGGATATCCATAATAATAGTTGTTGGGATTGTACTGCGACAAAGAATAGTTGGGATCATACTGTGATGAAGAAGAAGACTCTGACTGCCACTGGCTGACAGTCATCTCTGGATCCCAAGAATAAACAGATTGTCGTGGAGGCTCATCTTGTGGTTCCTGTTCTAGCTCCTCGACTGGTGCAGGGTTCTGGCAGGCATGAATAGCCGTCAACGGAACAAGGTATGTGCCTGCAGTCAAATCAAACAAAGAAGGAGCAGGCAAGGTAATAGTCTCAGGATGATGTTTATTAAATAACAATTGATATTTAAGCTCCCCTGCCCTATTTTTAACAATAAAATCATGTGCCACCATACTTTTATGATCTAGATAAACACGGGGCAGCACCTTTTCTTCCTTCTCAGCATGCCTAATAGGTATGTTAAAATGTGCGGCTAGGCGTGTGGCATAGATGCCTCCAAAGATGGGGCCCTTAGTACGGTTCATATTTAACCGTCTAGCAACAATACCGCCCAAACTAAAAGTGTTATCACTGTATAAACCTTGGAACAGAATAATTAAATCAGGGATACTAAGGTTTCCAAAATTTCCACGTCCAATTAAACAATGACTAGCAAATAATGCAAAGTAACGCAAAACAGGAAAATGTATGCTAGTGATTCATGCATCAGAAACCTTCCTGGTTTCTCCTACAGTGATATTATCAATAAACACAGCCACATCACCATGATGTGGTTCTTCTGTCTTGCCCTCAAAAGGGACTAAACAAATCCGGCAGAAATCATAAAGTGACATCTCTTTATGCTCATCATATAAATGAAACTCCACCGTCGGTGGTGAGTTCCTAGAATGAAAATGAAAGTTTTGCACAAAGGTATTTGTGAGTAAGAGATACTGATTGCATTGGTCGTGGAGGAAAGCGGTGAGGCCTGCATTGTGAGCCAATTCATGAAAATCTTCATCGATACCGGCTGCTCTCAAGAAATCATCAGAAGGCCATTCACACGCCCGAATCTCCGCGGTGCGTGGAAAATTATACTTAGGCTTCGGTGCCTTTTCCTTCGAGCTTTGGCTCGATGAGCCCCTCAATAATCTCCTCATCATTTTTCTGAAATAATCTGAAATTTTTAGTAACTTCAAAACAAAAGTAAACCAAACTCAATAATAGTGATAGCAACTACTCCTACAAGTGCCTAGAGCCTAAATCAAGCATTAGAACTACTTGGAACCATATAAATTTGACATGCAAGCTCAAGAACATGGTCACCTATGCAGCACAAATTTGCAAAGAATAAAACACTAGAACAAAAACTAATTGGACCAATGGAGGAGTCACATACCAAGGAACAATCTCCCCAAGCAGTTTTGCGAGAGGTGCTTTGAGCAAGGAGATCGAAAATCACAGCAAAAGTGGCTAGAACTCGTGCTTGAGTTGGTTTTTCGGGTTTGTGTGAGATAGAGGAAGAAGATGGGTGCTGGGATAAGTGGAGGAGGGCCACCGTGGGCCCACGAGGCAGGGGGCACGCCCTATAGGGGGGCGCGCCCACCACCCTCGTAGACAGGTGGCAGCTCCTCCCCCGGTAATTTTTGCACAGTAAATCCTCAAATATTCCCGAAAAAATCATATTAAATTGGCATGGCATTCTGAGGACTTTTATTCTCGGGATATTTTTATATTGCATGGATAAGTTAGGAAACAGACTAAAAAATATTATGTTTACTTTATTTAATATAAATAACAGAAAGTAAATTGGGGTACAGAAGTTTGTGTTTCTAGTTTCATCCATCTCATGCTCATCAAAAAGAATCCACTAACAAAGTTGATCAAGTCTTGTTAATAAACTCGTTCCGATAATCATGAAACCGGAGAAATTTTGAATAACACTAAGTTACCTCAACGGGGATATGCACATCCCCAATAATAAGAATATCATATTTCTTCTTGACAAGGAAGAGGAAATTCAAAACCTCCAAATATAATCGATGGAATTTTCCAAATAGAATTGATACTATGAACTTGAGGTTGTTTCCTCGGAAAGTGTACCATATGCTCATTACCATTAACATGAAAAGTGACATTGCCTTTGTTGCGATCAATAACAGCCCCTGCAGTATTAAGAAAAGGTCTTCCAAGAATAATAGACATACTATCATCCTCGGGAATATCAAGTATAACAAAGTCCGTTAAAATAGTAACGTTTGCAAGCACAACAGACACATCCTCACAGATACCGACAGGTATAGCAGTTGATTTATCAGCCATTTGCAAAGATATTTCAGTAGGTGTCAGCTTATTCAAGTCAAGTCTACGATATAAAGAGAGAGGCATAACACTAACACCGGCTCCAATATCACATAAAGCAGTTTTAATATAATTTCTTTTAATGGAGCAAGGTATAGTAGGTAGTCCGGGGTCTCCAAGTTTCTTTGGTATTCTACCCTTAAAAGTATAATTAGCAAGCATGGTGGAGATTTCAGCTTCCGTTATCTTTCTTTTGTTAGTAATGATATCCTTCATATATTTAGCATAATGATTTGTTTTGAGCACATCAGTTAAACTCATACGCAAAAAGATAGGCCTAATCATTTCAGCAAAGCGCTCAAAATCCTCATCATCCTTTTTCTTGGATGGTTTCGAAGGAAAAGGCATGGGTTTCTGAACCCAAGGTTCCCTTTCTTTACCATGTTTCCTAGCAACAAAGTCTCTTTTATCATAACGTTGATTCTTTGACTGTGGGTTATCAAGATCAACAGCAGGTTCAATTTCTACATCATTATCATTACTAGGTTGAGCATCATTATGAACATCATCATTAATATCTTCATTAGGTTCATGTTCATTACCAGATTGTGTTTCAGCATCAGACATAGAAATATCATTTGGATTATCAGGTGGTTCAGCAATAGGTTCACTAGAAGTTTGCACAGTTCTATCCTTTCTCTTCTTCTTCTTCTTAGAAGAACTAGGAACATCAATATTTTTTCTTTGAGAATCTTGCTCAATTCTCTTAGGGTGGCCTTCAGGATACAAAGGTTCCTGAGTCATTCTACCAGTTCTAGTAGCCACTCTAACATCATAATCATTTTTCTTACTATTCATTTCATTAAGCACTTCTTTTTGAGCCTTAAGTACTTGTTCTACTTGAGTGGTAACCATAGAAGCATGTTTGCTAACAAGTTTAAGTTCACCTTTAATATTAGCCATATAATCACCCAAGCGTCTAATCATATAAGCATTTTCTTTTAATTGTCTACCAAAATAAGCATTGAAGTCGTCTTGCTTAAACATAAAGTTATCAAACTCATCCAAGCATTGACCAGCAATTTTAGTAGGAGGGACTTCAGCTTTATCATATCTATAGAGAGAATTTACCTTTACTACCTGTGTTGGGATATCGGGATCAGGAGGTTCTTCAGGAAATAAATAATTAAGATCATATGTTTATTCAACAAACGGTATATTAAGACCATGTATTTCTTCCATAGGAGGTAAATTCTTAATGTCTTCAGCTTTAATACCTTTTCTTTCATAGATTTCTTTGCCTCTTGCATATCTTCGGGACTGAGAAATAGAACACCTCTCTTCTTCGGAGTTGGTTTAGGGATAGGCTCAGTAATGGGAGCAGGAGCTGGCTCAGGAGGTGCCCAATTATTTTCATTTGTCAACATATTATTCAATAGAATTTCAGCTTCATCCGGTGTTCTTTCCCTGAAAAGAGAACCAACACAACTATCCAGGTAATCTCTGGAAGCATCGGTTAGTCCACTATAAAAGATATCAAGTATTTCAGGTTTCTTAAGAGGATGATCAGGCAAAGCATTAAGTAACTTGAGAAGCCTCCCCCAAGCTTGTGGGAGACTCTCTTCTTTAATTTGCACAAAGTTGTATATTTCCCTCAAGGCAGCTTGTTTCTTATGAGCAGGGAAATATTTAGAAGAGAAGTAATAAATCATATCCTGGGGACTATGCACACAACCAGGATCAAGAGAAATAAACCATATCTTAGCATCACCCTTCAATGAGAATGGAAATATTTTGAGTATATAAAGGTAACGCGATCTATCATCATTAGTGAACAGGGCAGTTATATCATTTAACTTAGTAAGACTTGCCACAACAGTTTCAGATTCATAACCATAAAATGGATCAGATTCAACCAAAGTAATTATATCAGGATCAACAGAGAATTCATAATCTTTATCAGGAACACATATAGGTGAAGTAGCAAAAGCAGGGTCGGGTCTCATTTTATCTCTAAGTGATTCTCTGTTCCATTTAATTAATAACCTCTTAAGCTCATATCTATCTTTGCAAGCAGAAATAGCAGTAGAAGATTCCATATCAAAAAGATAACCCCCAGGAATAACAGGCATATTTACATCATCACTATCATCATCGTATTCAGATTCAATAATTTCTTTTTCTCCAGCCCTAGCAATTTGTTCATCAAGAAATTCACTAAGGGGCACAGTAGTATCAGGCATAGAAGCAGTTTCATCATAAGTATCATGCATAGCAGAAGTGGCATCATCAATAACATGCGACATATCAGAACGAATAGCAGAAGCAGATGCAGGTGTCGCAAACTTACTCATAACAAAAGGTGAATCAAGTGCAGAGCTAGATGGCAGCAGATATAAATCTTGGTTTTTGGATCTCTCAAGTTCTTCATAGTGTCCAGCAGATATAAATCCCAAGTGACTCAAAGAATAGAGCTATGCTCCCCGGCAATGGTGCCAGAAATTTGTCTTGATAACCCACAAGTATAGGGGATCACAACAGCTTTCGAGGGTAGAGTATTCAACCCAAATTTATTGATTCGACACAAGCGGAGCCAAAGAATATTCTCAAGTATTAGCAGCTGAGTTTAGTAGCAAAGTAATATGATAGTGGTGGTAGCGGCAACAAAAGTAAAGGCAGCAAAAGTAATGTTTTTGGTATTTTGTAGTGATTGTAATAGTAGCAGCGGAAAAGTAAAATAAGCGTAAACCAGTATATGGAAAACTCGTAGGCACCGGATCAGTGATGGATAATTATGCCGGATGCGGTTCATCATGTAACAGTCATAACATAGGGTGACACAGAACTAGCTCCAATTCATCAATGTAATGTAGGCATGTATTCCGTATATAGTCATACGTGCTTATGGAAAAGAACTTGCATGGCATCTTTTGTCCTACCCTCCCGTGGTAGCGGGGTCCTATTGGAAACTAAGGGATATTAAGGCCTCCTTTTAATAGAGAACCGGAACAAAGCATTAGCACATAGTGAATACATGAACTCCTCAAACTATGGTCATGTAACACCCCGGATGTAACTTTCCCAATTTGTACTCCAACTCTTGTCGTTTCCGGTGTTAAGTTATTTTATTTTCTCGGGTTCGGGTCTTTGGCTCCGTGTGTTGTTATCGTTGTCATGCATCTCGTATCATGTCATCATGTGCATTGCATTTGCATACGTGTTCATCTCATGCATTCGAGCATTTTCCCCGTTGTCCGTTTTGCATTCCGGCGCTTCGTTCTCCTCCGGTGGTCATTTCTACCTTTCTTTCGTGTGTGGAGATTAAACATTTCCGGATTGGACCGAGACTTGCCAAGCGGCCTTGGTTTACTACCGGTAGACCGCCTGTCAAGTTTCGTACCATTTGGACTTCGTTTGATACTCCAACGGTTAACCGAGGGACCGAGAAGGCCTCGTGTGTGTTGCAGCCCAACACCCCTCCAATCTGGTCCAAAACCCACCTAAGACTTCTCCATCATCTAGAGCGTTCGATCACGATCGCGTGGCCGAGAACCGCACCTCATTTGGACTCTCCTAGCTTCCTCTATGCCTATAAATAGGTCCTCCTCGAAAATTTTGGATCCCCCTTCCTGAAACCCTAAATATCGCCTCCGCGCCGGCCGGACATTATCCGCCCGGACCGGACGCGTCCGCGCCGCCACCGCCGCCCAATCCTGTGCCGCCACGTGGCATCTCCGCCGCCAGCCGCCGCCGCAGCCAG
>NC_041392.1:142114315-142147927 GCF_002162155.2 Triticum dicoccoides
GCCGCCTTGCCATCTCGCCGGCGCCGCACCGGGCCGCCGCAGCCACCGCCGACCCCAGCCTCCGCGCGTCGCCTCCGACCGGCCGCAGCCGTCCCCGACCTCATCTCCGGCCAGATCCGGACGCGGGAGAGCCAGATCCGCCACCGCCGACCCCGGCCGCCGCCGTCTTCATCGTGTCCGGCGAGTCCGCCGCTGCCTCGGTTCGTGCGCCGGGTCAAACCCTAGATCCGCGCGGGGTAAATTTCTTCTAAGTTCTCAGAATTGCAGATCCAAGTGCTCCTGTTCATAGCCTCGTAACTTTGCATCCGTTGCTCCGATTCATGCATATAGCATATCAAAATGTTCATCTCAGAGAGTACATCATTTCATTCCATTGCATCATTTTCATTTGAGTTCATCTTGATGCCCGAAATGCTGTTAGAAGAGGGCCACTTGAGATAATTGTCAGATCTGCTACTCCGTTTAGCTTTTTGTCATTTTTGCCATGATTATTGTGTGCATGATATGCCCTGATACTCTACATATGTTTTGTTAAGGGTTTTCTCATCTTTCTAGAGGTGCAACCCATGTATTTTTGTGATGTGTGTGGTGACTAGTATAAGCTTGCAAAGTGGTGCACTTGTTAATTCTGTTTTCAGGGACTTAGCAATTCCACCAAGTCCTTGAGCTTTTTATCTCATATGACCATATGTTCATGTTGTTTCCTAGTGATCTGTGCCTCTTTTGAGGATGATCAGTAAGGATGCTTTGTTAATCTTGTAATGCTCTATCCATCCATGTCTTTGTTTGCATTTATGGAGTACCCTAGCTTGAGTCAATCGAGCTCTACTTTTGCTACTTTGTGAATCTGGGCAGATTGTTAACTTGTTTGCAATTTTGCCGATGATGTTGTAGTTGATCCGTGCATGCTATGCTATTGTTCTTGCCATGCCTAGCTTGCATTTTGTGTGTTCTTGATATATGTATGCTTAGCTTTTCATGACTTGCACCGTAGTGAGTGCATCGAGCTCGTAAACATGCCTACTTGATATCTGTTTTCAGTATGTGCCAATTTTCACCAAGTCTGAGAACTGATTATGTTTTTGCTATGTTCACATGCTTGCATTTGTATTTTCTGATCCCTTTTGGCTCAAGGTCACTAAGGGACTTTTGTTAAGCTCTTTGAGTAGCTCCATGAAATGCTTTACTTTGCCATGTTCAGTTCCTATAGCATATAGTTTTGTTGCTCCGAAGAGTGCTACCTGATCTGAAATTCCAGACAAGTGTTAATTTCACTAAGTCTGAGATCTGGTTGTCATATGCATTTTTGCCATGCTTGTTTGAACCTGTTAATGGATGAATTGGCCGTAGCTCAGTGCTAGACTTTTGTTAAGCATCTTGTATGCATCCCTGCCATGTATTTTTTTGTCATGTTTGGGTGCTGTAGCATGTTCATTTCGTTGCATTTAGATGGCTACTTGCTGTAGATCGCAGACCAGTGTCATTTTAAATCGCTTGCCATTTCCAAACCGTAACTCCGATTCCGGCGTTCTTTATATCGTTTTCAAGCGATTTCATCTCATCTTTCCAGTGGTAAACTTGTTTTTCCAAGTTGAAACCAGGTTCTTGCATTTCCTGTCATATCTTGCATATGCATCCCGCATCGCATCCCGTATAGCATATCATCATTGCTTCGTATTGTTTGTTCCTTGCACGTGGTTGATTGTGTCCTTGTTGCTTGTTTGTCTTGTTTGGGTAGATCCGGGAGACGAGTTCGCTAACGAGGAGCCCGTTGAGTTTGCTTTCGAGGATCCAGTCAACTCTGACAACTGTGCAGGCAAGATGATCATACCCTCGAAATCACTACTATCTTTGCTATGCTAGTTTGCTCGCTCTTTTGCTATGCCAATGCTACGATGCCTACCACTTGCTTTCAAGCCTCCCAAATTGCCATGTCAAACCTCTAACTCACCATGTCCTAGCAAACCGTTGATTGGCTATGTTACCGCTTTGCTCAGCCCCTCTTATAGCGTTGCTAGTTGCAGGTGAAGATTGGAGGCCGTTCCTTGTTGGAACATTTATTTACTTGTTGGGATATCATTATATTGCCATGTTATTTTAATGCATCTATATACTTGGTAAAGGGTGGAAGGCTCGGCCTCTCGCCTAGTGTTTTGTTCCACTCTTGCCGCCCTAGTTTCCGTCATATCGGTGTTATGTTCCCGGATTTTGCGTTCCTTACGCGGTTGGGTTAGAATGGGAACCCCTTGATAGTTCGCCTTGATTAAAGCTTTTCCAACAATGCCCAACCTTGGTTTTACCATTTTCCACCTAGCCTCTTTTCCCTTGGGTTTCCGGAGCCCGAGGGTCATCTTATTTTAACCCCCCCGGGCCAGTGCTCCTCTGAGTGTTGGTCCGACCGAGTAGACTGCGGGGCCACCTCGGGGCAACTTGAGGGTTTGTTTTACTCGTAGGATGTCTCATTTGAGTGTGCCCTGAGAACGAGATATGTGCAGCTCCTATCGGGATTTGTCGGCACATTCGGGCGGTGTTGCTGGTCTTGTTTTAACCTGTCAAAGTGTCTTGAAGAACCAAGATACCGAGTCTGATCGGAACGTCTTGGGAGGAGGTCTATTCCTTCGTTGACCGTGAGAGCTTGTCATGGGCTAAGTTGGGACTCCCCTGCAGGGATTTGAACTTTCGAAAGCCGTGCCCGCGGTTATGGGCAGATGGGAATTTGTTAATGTCCAGTTGTAGATAACTTGAACCTTAAGCTTAATTAAAATGAATCAACTGAGTGTGTTACCGTGATGGCCTCTTCTCGGCGGAGTCCGGGAAGTGGACACGGTGTTGGAGTAATGCTTGCGCAGGTTGTTCTCTAGTTTCTCGCTTGCGCTTTGCCTCCTCTTCTCGCTCTCTTTTGTGAATAAGTTAGCCACCATACTTGCTAGTCGCTTGCTGCAGCTCCACATATATTTACCTTGCCTTACCTATAAGCTTAAATAGTCTTGATCGCGAGGGTGCGAGATTGCTGAGTCCCTGTGGCTCACAGATTACTAGAACACTAGATGCAGGGCCTGATGATTCCGCTCCAGGAGACGCGTTTGAGCTCAAGTGGGAGTTCGGCGAAGACTCTCAATGTTACTATGTTTCCTTTCCTGATGATCAGTAGTGGTGCCCAGTTGGGGGTGATTGGGACCGTGTCGCATGTTGGGTTCTCTTTTATTTTGGCGCCGTAGTCGGGCCATGAGTGTTTGGATGATGTAATGTTATTTATGTACTTGATTGACGTGGCGATTGTAAGCCAACTATGTTATCTCCCCTTTTATTATTTATATTACATGGGATGTTGTGAAGATTGCTAACTTGCGACATATGACTTCAATGCGATTATGCCTCTAAGTCGTGCCTCGACACGTGGGAGATATAGTCGCATCGAGGGTGTTACAGGTCATCATCGGGAGTGGTCCTGATTATTGTCACTTCGGGGTTGCCGGATCATAACACATAGTAGGTGACTATAGACTTGCAAGATAGGATCAAGAACTCACATATATTCATGAAAACATAATAGGTTCAGATCTGAAATCATGGCACTCGGGCCCTAGTGACAAGCATTAAGCATAGCAAAGTCATAGCAACATCAACATAATGGATACTAGGGATCAAACCCTAACGAAACTAACTCGATTACATGATAAATCTCATCCAACCCATCACCGTCCAGCAAGCCTACGATGCAATTACTCACGCACAACGGTGAGCATCATGAAATTGGTGATAGAGGATGGTTGATGATGACGACGACGATGAATCCCCCTCTCCGGAGCCCCAAACGGACTCCAGATCAGCCCTCCCGAGAGGTTTTAGAGCTTGGCGGCGGCTCCGTATCGTAAAACGCGATGATTTCTTCTCTCTGATTGTTTTCTCATCAAAACTCAATATATGGAGGTGGAGTTGGAGTCGGAGACGCAACAGGGGGCCCACGAGGTAGGGGGTGTGCCCTAGGGGGGGGGGGCACCCTCGTGAGAAGGGTGTGGGCCCCCTGGTCTTCATCTTTGGTGAGGATTTTTTATTGTTTTTTCTAAGATGTTCCATGGAGTTTCGGGTCATTCCGAGAATATTTGTTTTCTGCACATAAAACAACACCATGGCAATTCTGCTGAAAACAGCGTCAGTCCGGGTTAGTTCCATTCAAATCATACAAGTTAGAGTCCAAAACAAGGGCAAAAGTGTTTGGAAAAGTAGATACGACGGAGACGTATCAAACACCGAACAGAGCATCAGGGGCTACTGTCTATGCGGTAATATTTTTCCTATATTTTAAACACTTACCTCAAAGCCTGTTAGAAGGCTGGCACAGGCTTCAGTCAATCCGCTCTTGGCGGACTGAACCTTCTGGATCACCGCACTCATGATAGTGCGGCGCTCCTCATCGATGGAAGCGCTGCGAAGCTCTTCCAGCAGATTGTCCGGCACCTCTGGATGGACAGAGGTCACCGGTATAGGCGTCTCGCCCCTCTTAGAAGGAGGCCGCCTGCCCAAGCCCGGAACCACTAGAGGTTCCGGCGTGGTGTTCGGCTGAGGGCCGAACTCGGAGCTCTCAGGGGCCTTGTCCCCTCGGCTCCCAGAGTCCGGGAGGCCGCCTTGAGGCGCCTCCGGGACTGTCTCCCCTCGACCCGGTGCCTCGTGATACAGCACCTCGGCGTCGTTAGTAGGATGAGGGGAGGTGGCGGTCGGGACTGGATCGCTATCCATGTCCGACGAGCCCAGGGAGCCGTCCGATGATACATCGATACTGGCTCGCGGCAGCCTGCATAATCATGTTGAGCGTTAGGGAAAGCAGTGCGACAAAGGAATGCTATGAGTTACTCTGGTATCCGAATACTTACGATCTCCCTAGGGGCTTGGCCCTGGGCAACCACTCATCTTCGCCTTCGTCGGCGGTGGTGGGACTGTCCGGAAGGAGAGTCCTTCCCTTCTTGCACCCTTTGGCCCCCCCGGTTGGGGCGGCCTTCCTTTTCTTGTCTCCCCTGCCTAGAGGGGGAGCATCTTCTTCTTCTTCCTCGTCTTCGGGGGAGGAGTGTGCCGCAGAGTCATCGGACGATGAGTCCGATAACACTTGGCGCCGGGAACTCTTTTGGGTTCCCTTGGCCTTCTTGGTCTTCTCTGGCACCTTGTAAGGAGCCGGAGTCAGCATCCCCGTCAGGAGAGCGTTTGCTGGGCCTTCGGGCAAATGAGCCAGACAGTCGATCTGTCCAGCCATTTCCTGCCAGTCCTGTCAAAGGAACGGGAGCTTAGATCCCGCATAGAGTCAAACTATGTAAAACAAGTATCTTGTAAGAGGTAAAACAGCTTACCGCGCTGGCTTGGTGCTTCACGCAGGATCCGGGATCCTCGGTAGTAGGAGGAGGAACCTCAGCGCCCTTGAATAGCACCTTCCAGGCATCCTCATGTGTTGTATCGAAGAGCCTGTTCAGAGTTTGGTGCTGCGCCGGGTTGAACTCCCACAAGTTGAAGGCCTGTTGTTGACACAGGAGGATCCGGCGGATGAGCATGACCTGGACTACGTTGATGAGTTTGAGCTTCTTGTTCACCATGTTTTGAATACATGTTTGGAGTCCGGTCAGCTCTCCCGAACTACCCCAGGACAGGCCCTTCTCTTTCCAGGAGGTGAGCCGCGTGGGGGTGCCAGATCGGAACTCGGGGGCCGCTGCCCATGCAGGGTCACACAGCTCGGTGATGTAGAACCACCCCGATTGCCACCCCTTTATGGTTTCCATGAAGGAGCCCTCGAGCCATGTAACGTTGGGCATCTTGCCCACCATGGCGCCTTCGCACTCTGCCTGGCGGCCGCCCACTACCTTCGGCTTGACATTGAAGGTCTTCAGCCATAAGCGGAAGTGGGGCTTGATGCGGAGGAAGGCCTCACACACGAAGATAAACGACGAGATGTTGAGGATGAAGTTCGGGGCCAGATCGTGGAAATCCAGGCCGTAGTAGAACATGAGCCCCCGGATGAATGGGTGGAGAGGGAATCCTAGTCCACGGAGGAAATGGGTAAGGAACACTACCCTCTCATGGGGCCTGGGGGTGGGGATGAGCTGCCCCTCATCTGGGAGCCGGTGCGCGATGTCGTCGGGCAGGTATCCAGCTCTCCTCAGCTTCTTGATGTTTCCCTTCGTGACGGAGGAGACCATCCACCTGCCTCCCGCTCCGGACAAGGTTGGAGAAGGTTGAGGTCAGAAGTCGGGACTTGGGCGCTAGATCACGAGTGTGCGAAAACGGATGAGCAAAGGAGGAAGAAGGCGTGGATGAAAAGGTGAATCCTTATCCCTTTATATGGGCGGACGAAACTATGCGTCCCCACTAGCCTGGTAAAACTCGCTTATCCCCCAAGTGCCGTAATCGATGGCGCGGTTGGGTTACCCATGCCCGTATTGATGAGAATCCCGTGATAAGGGGACACGATCTCTGCTTTGACAAGATGTGTCAAAAAACTACCTCGCATTATGTGCGGGGCTAGTTAAAGGAAATGGTTCGAATAATCACCGGGCCATGACATAATGTCGTGTTGCCAAAACAAGTCAGCAAATTGGATTTGTGGAAATACTATTCTCTCTATGGTGGTATGTGGAACTTATTTTGCAGGGTCGGACACTATCCTTATATTCAAATTCTTCCGTGGTATATTCAGAGGAAGAACCCGCCTTGCAATGCCGAAGACAATACTGCGCGCCGGACTCATCATCATTGAAAGCCTGGTTCAGGGGCTACTGTGGGAGTCCTGGATTAGGGGGTCTCCGGAGAGCCGGACTATCTACATTGGTCGGACTGTTAGACTATGAAGATACAGGATTGAAGACTTCGTCTCATGTCCGGATGGGACTCTACTTGGCATGGAAGGCAAGCTAGGCAATACGGATATGTGTATCTCCTCCTTTGTAACCGACCTTGTGTAACCCTAACCTCTCCGGTGCCTATATAAACCGGAGGGGTTTAGTCCATAGGACAACATACAATCATACCATAGGCTAGCTTCTAGGGTTTAGCCTCTCCGATCTCGTGGTAGATCTACTCTTGTACTACCCATATCATCAATATTAATCAAGCAGGACGTAGGGTTTTACCTCCATCAAGAGGGCCCGAACCTGGGTAAAACATTGTGTCTCCTGCCTCCTGTTACCATCCGCCTTATACGCACAGTTCGGTACCCCCTACCCGAGATCCGCCGGTTTTGACACCGACGGGTGCCTTGGGCATCCCCAAGCTTAGGCTCTTGCCACTCCTTATTCCATAGTCCATCAAATCCTTACCCAAAACTTGAAAACTTCACAACACAAAACTCAACAGAAAATCTCATAAGCTCCGTTAGTATAAGAAAATAAATCACCACTTTTGGTACTGTTATGAACTCATTCTTTATTTATATTGGTGTAATATCTACTATATTCCAACTTCTCTATGGTTCATACCCTCCGATACTACCCATAGATTCATCAAAATATGCAAATAACACATAGAAAACAGAATATATCAAAAACAGAACAGTCTGTAGCAATCTGGATATTTATAATACTTCTGTAACTCCACAAATCCTGAGAGATTTGTTTATTAATCTTCTACAAAAATAATCAGTATTTTCTCACGCTTCTGTTAAAAATGAGAATTGTTTTCCTGTGCACAAAAGTTTCTGTTTTTCAGCAAGATCAAATCAACTATCACCATAGATCATCCCAAAGGTCTTACTTGGCACTTTATTGAAACAAAAGCTATAAAACATGATTACTACAGTATCTTAATCGTGTGAACACACCAAACCAATAGGGGTAAATATTGGGTTGTCTCCCAACAAGCGCTTTTCTTTATTGACTTTCTAGCTAGGCATGATGATTTCAATGATGCTCACATAAAAGACAAGAATTGAAATATAAAGAGAGCATCATGAAGCATATGACAAGCACATTTAAGTCTAACCCACTTCCTATGCATAGGGATTCTGTGAGCAAACAATTCATGTGAACAAGAATCAACTTGCATAGGAAGGTAAAGCAAGCAAAACTTCAAAACTTTCAACACATAGAGAGAAAACTTGATATTATTGCAATTCCTACAAGCATATATTCCTCCCTCATAGTAATTTTCAGTAGCATCATGAATGAATTCAACAATATAACCATATATAGCAGCCAGACCTCAAATAGTCTGATCTCTGTGTATAAGTGTCATCCTTGTATCGGTAATGCTGACACACACATTACTTGAAGGATTTATAACAGAGTGGCAATCACACACTTATTACATCGAATGTCTCAAAAGAGAACTTATTACAATAAATATGGCTTAAGACCATCTAATACAATAACAGCGGAAGGCTTGGAAGATAAAGTGAGTCCATCAACTCCAACGGCATCACTGAGTGAAAGACCACTACCTAAGGATCCTTACTCTTGTCTGAAAAGTCTACAACATGATACGTTGCAGCCCGAAAATGGGCCAGCACATAGAATATGCTGGCAAGGTAACACAAGAGAATAATGAACAGAATAAAGCTATCACTATATGCATATATGGCTGGTGGAGGCTGTATGGTTGATATGTTTTGCGTAAAGCCTATTTTTCCCTACTGCAAAGGAATATATTTTATTTAACTACAATTTTTTTTGAAAACATTGAGAATGGTAAACCCCATCTCAATCCCAATTAAAAGTAATCATTAACCCAAACAAAATTATATAATTAAGAGTGAAGAGATCCACATGATAATCCAAGAACTAGATACTCAAGATGTCCATAACCAGGGACACGGCTAACCATGATTAGTTTGTACATGCTGCAGAGGTTTGTGCACTTTTCCCCACAAGACTCGATCTCCTCCATTGGATTTCTTGCACTACATAATGTTTGGGAAACGGATGACCGAGACACAGTCTTTCAAAAGCGTTAGCACCTTACGATGGGTAGATCGGTACACCTACATCCCCTACATCTGCTAGTCTACCACTGTAAGAGTTCACACAACTTAATCAACTATGCTAGATCCCATAATAGCATGTGGCTGCACACGGAAGTTTCCAGTATGATGGCGCTCCTACCCCCCACCCCGGCGATCTCCACCCCCTTCCGGCGATCTCCACCCCTAGCCACTAAATCCTAGTTCCCTTCTAGTAGATCTCTTCGGCGCTTCGAGATCTACACGTTCATAACCATCTTCAATGGGTTCCATGGAGAGTTCCACCCTTGGTTTGGACTTCTCCAAGGATTTGGCTTTTGCGGAGAAGGTTTTCCAATCTATGGTCTTTTCGGTGCACCCCATGGAAGACTCGTACATCTTCACCATGGTGGTCTCGTTTGGACACCACAATTTTCGTTTAAACAAAGATTCTGTGGCCGCGGCTCTGGAGGCAGCTATTGGTGGTTCGGGCATTGATCTCATGGTTTTTATGATAAAAGATAAGGTATTTGGATTTCAAGTCTCTTGCAAGGTTGTTGCCATGATTATTCTTCGCCTTCGGTCTTTTTCTTGCGAACAATTCAAATGCTACTTTCATCTATGGAGTAACGGTGGTCCTAATTGGAATTGTGAGTTCAAGATCTGGAATTTGGAGTGTGATGCCGAGTGGATCCTGGTGAGTCCCTCAAAAAGACGTGCTGCCCTTGGGGTTTTAGCCTTGCATTCTAAGCCATCTAAGTCTTCTTTCAAATCCTCTCGTTCAATTGGCAAAAAGCTTTCATTTGCAGTTTTTCAAAACTATGGTGCTTGCCAGGGCTATCGTTATCCAGCTACGGAAAATTGGATTCGTACTGTTGAAGATGCGGGTTATTCGATTCCCTCTCATGAGAGGGTTATTATTCGTCCAACATTACCGGCGACTCTTAGGTGGACGTCGGCGAGGCCATCTATCTCGTTTGGTATGGTTCATGATCTTCTGCCTCCTGCTGATCGCACGCCACCAATCTCGGGCGGGAATTCTGTTCCTTTGAATGAGGACGAACCGTGCCATAATGGGCCAGCCTCTGTGACTACTGCGGGCCTTGATCAGCCCTCGTCTTCTTCTGAGCTGGGCCGGGCTAGGCCGGTTTCCTCTGGGGAGCAGCTGCATATCCCCTCGTCTCAACAAGCCAGGGAAGATTTTGATAATTTAATTTCTGATATGGTCAACGAAATTTCTACGTGTCAGAAGTGCCTTGAGAAGGGTCATTTTGCCCCTGCATGTACATCTAAGCTTTGGTGTATCTCTTGCCTCCGGTCTGGTCATGTCAAAAAAGATTGCAATAAGTTTGCTAGAATCTTGGGGCTCGTATGGCAAGCCAAACCCGTTAACGCTCCATCTTCCGAGGCGCGCTGCGGGAATATCTCTCTGACATCTCTTTTACCAAGCTTGGACCTCCCTTGCACTTCCGCATTTACGCCGTCGTCCAGTTCCATCAGCCCCGGCCCCAAGACACCATCGGCCTCGCCGCCTGCAACCCCCCCACCTCTCCACTCGCCGTCCTTGGAGGCGGAGCTCCCGGCTCTAATGGCAAACTTCCATTTGGATCCCCTACTGTACGTGCCTGCTGGTCACCACATCGTTGATGGTGGGGAAGATCGACTACCACCAACCTTTTTGACGCCACATATCCCAATTGTGCGCCGTCATGAGGAGTTCATGCTTGCGGAGGTAATGCCTATTCCTCAGCCAGATGAGATTGGTGCTGCTAGAGAAGAAGTAGTGCAGTGGTTGCAAGGGCATGGTGTTCTTGTTAGGTCAGCACAGCCTTGGATCCGTTCGGTTGGGCTCTTTGAGCTTCGGGATGCCGCGGTCAGGTTTTCTTTGCTGCAACTTCCGCCTCAGCCGCTGGGGAATGACCGATTTGTGCGATTTATGAAGCACGACGAGGGTGAAACTTTTCGTGGAGTTCAGGGTTTTCGTCAGGGGCTACTTATGTTTCTTGGCATTCCGTTAGACCTTCGCAACACTGAATGCATCAGGGCAGCTGTGAATACTTTTGGCAAGTTTCATCACTGGGTCAGTGAGGACCCATATATGGTTCGTTCTCTGGTATTTGCTTCATTCCCAGAGGATATCCTTGTGCCACCTGATGTGGTATTCATGGATTATGCGGCTTATGGTGGTGCTCGGGTTTCTTGGAATGCGCCTCTATATATTTTGGGTGCGAACTTTGCTGAGCAGATGCCCCAGGACGAAGATTGGATGCCCATCAATGGCAATCCGCATCCAGTTCCTGGTGTTCCTTTCCCCGAGCTGCCTCCGTTTAATCTTCCTGCCTACCTTGCCTTGGGGTGGAATGCAGTCCCTCCTCCGCCGCCACAGCCTGTGATCAATGAGGTGGCTGGTGACAATTGGGGGAATTGGAATGACAATGTGGAACCTGAACCTGTACAAGATCAAGAATCAATGGTGGTGGATCTCTCCGCCCAGCCCAGCTCTGCTGCTGACCAGGATCCACGCATTGTCGTGGTGGAGGATGATTTGTCTGAAGCACCTGTGTTGCCTTTGGTTAATGAAGATGCAGCTAATAATTGGGCCATTGTTGTCTATCAGCCTCCTGCTGTCAGGGAGGAGATTGTTCTGCCTGCGATTCCTTTTGGGCCTCCTTTGCCCCCGGATATGGTTTGGAGGAGATCTTTTGAGAGCCTTCTACAAGCTCCAGTAGCTTTCTCTGTTCCCAGGATAGTTCTGCTGCAACCTCTGTCGCCGGTTGTTCTGTCTAAGAGGAGTTGGGATTTGGCTTTCAGCGATTCAGACCTGCCACGCCTTACCTGGAGAGAACAGGAGCTAGCTAGGCCTGTTGCCAGGGCACTTTTTCTGATCATGTTGATGTGCAACCTATGCAGGTTTCCCCCCTCCTGCTGTGGTTAGAGCTCGCAGGCCGCGGAAAACCTTGGCGCCAACTCCAATTGTAGACACCGTAGTTAGACGCTGTACCAGAAGCTCGGCTCAGCGTGATGGATTCAAGCCCACCTTCTAGGAGCTCACACTACAGCCCAAGAGAAAGAAGCCCAAGGCTAAGCCTTTCACGGCCCAGATGCACGATGAGCCTGCTTCTGAAGGAATTCCTCCTGCAACTCCTGTCAGTCAACTCCAAGAAGTTGGGCATGAGCTTGAAATTGATGCTGCTTTGCTCTCTGTGGATGCACTTATGGTGGACCCACCTGCTGTTGCTTCACCTAAGCATGATGATTAGAGCGTCCTTGGCATGTTGGGTTTCGCAAGCCCTTAACTCTGCTTTATCTATATTTTTAGGCAGTACTCTACTTCATGAACTTTGGTGTGTGTTAATGTTGGGTTGGACTAGATTGTGCTCTTTTGGACATGTGGTATTGTGTGCCATGTGGTTTGTGGACTTTATCTTATGTTATAATGAGTAATATTTGTAGAAACTGGAATATTCTTTGCTGGAATGTAAGAGGCCTGAATTCTGAAGCTAGACAGAGGGCTGTTAGGCAGAAAATTGAGGAAAGCCAATGTTCAATAGCCCGTCTGGAAGAAACAAAATGCACTTCTTTTGACTCTAGGTCAATCAAATCTTTCTGCCCCAAAAGATTTGACTCTTTTGTCTGCTCTCCTTCTATTGGAGCTTCTGGAGGAATTATTGTGGTCTGGAATTCTTCTGTTTTTAGTGGCACCGTAATTGAAGTGCAACAATTTGCTGTGGTTGTTCAGTTTACTTCCAGGCAGAAAAATGAATCTTGGACTCTTGTTGCTGTTTATGGCCCTTGTCAGGGTGAAGCCAGGGACAACTTTGTTAATTGGTTATATAACCTGGCTATACCTCTCAATGAGCACTGGTATTTACTTGGCGATTTTAATTTCCTTCGGTCTGTGGATAATAGAAACTTACCTGGTGGGGACATAAATGACATGTTCATTTTCAATGAGATTATTGGTCACTTGGGCCTCCTTGAACTTCCAATCAAAGGCAGATCCTACACATGGTCCAATATGCAAGATACCCCACTTCTTGAGCAGCTAGACTGGTTCTTTACTTCTGTGGACTGGATTTCTGATTATCCTATGACTGATGTTCTGCCCTTGGCTAGGACTGCATCGGATCATGTGCCTTGCTTAGTATCCATTAAGACTTCCATTCCAAAATCAAAACTCTTTAGGTTTGAAAATTACTGGCTAGAACTTGAGGGTTTCATGGACTGTGTTGAATCTTCTTGGAATCAGCCCTCTCAGAAAACACACATAACTGTTAAAATTGCAGATAAATTTAAATGTTTCAGAATGTGCCTTAAGAGGTGGCAAATGAATGTTTCCAAACTGAGATTATTGATCATCAAATGCAATCATGTCATTTTCCTTCTGGATGAAATGGAGGAGTGGAGGCCTCTTTTTATTCAGGAGAACAACTTTAGAAGAATTGTCAAAACCCATTTGGAAAAGCTTCTGCACTTGCAGTTTCTGTACTGGAAAAAGAGATGCACTATCCGGTACTTTAAGGTGGGGGGAGAGAACACCAAATTCTTCCATGCTATGGCCACTGAGAGGCATAGGAGGAACTCTATAGCTAGTTTGAGGCTGCCTGATGGGTCTGTAGTCTCTGATCACTCCCAAATGGCTGGAATTATCTGGAGTTGCTTTAAGAATAGAATGGTCACCTCTAGAGGGATTGTGATGGGTTTTGATTTGTCCTCACTTATTTCACCTGTGTCTGGCCTTGAGGTGCTCACTAAGCCTTTTGAAAAGAAGGAAATGGACAATGTGGTCAAGCATATGCCTGTGGATAAAGCACCTGGTCCTGATGGATTCAATGGCCTGTTTTTTAAGAAATGCTGGCACCTAATTTCTAAGGATTTTTATGAGCTGTCACAGGCTTTTTATGAAGGAACTGCTGTCTTGGAGAACATCAACAGTTCTTTCATTACTCTTGTGCCCAAAAACCTATCACCTGAGGAAGTGGGGACTACAAGCCTATCTCTCTCACTAGTATGGGGCTTAAATTTCTGTCCAAAATGGCTGCAAATAGATTCCAAGATATGATTATGCAGTGCATTCACAAGAACCAATATGGTTTCATTAAGACCAGAACAATCGAGGATTGTCTGGGTTGGACATTTGAATATTTGCACCAATGTCACCAGTCAAAGAGACCCATAGTAATTCTCAAATTGGATTTTGAGAAGGCTTTTGACTCTGTTAAGCATGAAGCTATCTTTCAAATTCTAAGGTATAAGGGCTTTAATGCTAAGTGGATTCTCTGGATGAAGCAGCTCCTTGCCACTTGTAATTCTTCTGTTTTGCTTAATGGGGTCCCTGGGAGGAATTTTGTTTGTAAAAAAGGAGTTAGACAGGGTGACCATGTATCTCCTCTGCTCTTTGTCATAGCTGCTGATCTGCTCCAAACAGTGATTAATGATGTGTTTAGGAAAGGAATTCTTCACCTACCTATACCTTGCCATGATACAGATTACCCTGTGATCCAGTATGCTGATGATACATTGATCATCCTCCCTGTAGACAGGGTTCAGCTTCTGGCTCTGAAGGATATGTTAAAGGTGTTCTCTCAGTCCACTGGTCTGGATGTCAACTATCATAAGTCATTTATTATTCCAATCAATGTTGACTCTGTTGTAATGGAGGATTTAGCTGCTTTTGGTTGCAAAATTGGTAAAATGCCATTTACATATCTTGGATTACCTGTGGGGACCACAAGGCCCAAAATGGTAGACTTCATGCCACTGGTTGACTGTATGGAGAGAAGAATGACTGCCAGTTCTTCTTTCCTTAACCAAGGTGAAAGGCTGTAGTTCCTTAACTCTGCTCTATCTTCAATGCCAATATTCTTTTTGTGTAGTCTTGCTATCCCAGCTGGTATTCTCAAGCAGTTTGAAAGAATCAAAGGCAGTGTTTGTGGAGAAAGCATAGAGATGAGCCAGCACCATCTCTTGCTGCTTGGGAACTCATATGTAGGCCAAAGAACAAAGGAGGTCTTGGTATTCTTAATCTGGGGGTTCAGAATGTGGCTCTTCTTATCAAGCATGCCAGTAACTTCCTGAACAAACGAGATATTCCTTGGGTATCTCTAGTTTGGGATTCATACTATTTTGAAAGAATGTCCCAGGGAACAAATGATTGTGGCTCCTTCTGGTGGAGGGATATTTGTAAAGTCATGCAGCATTTTAGGGACTGCTCCTGGGTGCAGATCAATGAAGGGGACACTGCTCTCTTTTGGTCTGATAATTGGAACCTTGGGTCTAAAGTATCTAGTCTGCAAACAAGATTCCCAAGGCTTTTCTCTTTTGCCAAGGACCCCTGGGTCTCAGTTAAGGAAATTTTCAATACCCAGGATATGCACCAACTTTTCCACCTTCCCTTATCTGCTCAGGCTTTTGATGAGTTAAACCTGATAAAGGATTTGATGGATTCACACAACAAAGACCCCAGTTCGAGGGATCTTTGGTTCTGGCAGGGCTCTTCCAAGATTTTCAAGCCCAAGATGTTTTACTCCCACACATTTGTGTCTGAGTCCTTCAATCCTTTGTTTTGTTGGATTTGGAAATCCTCCTGTACTCTCAAGATCAAGGTCTTTGCTTGGATGCTTATTATGGACAGGTTGAACACCAAGGATATGGTTGAGAGAAGGCACTGGCACATGGAAGATGGAGTCCATTGTAGGCTCTGCCCCTTGCAGGCTAGAGAAACCAGGGATCACTTATTCTTCAACTGCAATTTCAGTATAAGGGTTTGGAATTATCTACAGATTGATTGGTCTGCTGGCACCTCCATGATTGAGCTGGTTACCCAGGCAAGGAGAAGTTTTGATAGGCCTTTCTTCTCTGAAGTGGTATTCGTTGCTTGCTGGAATATTTGGATCATCAGAAATGCCAAAGTATTCAGAAATGAGAGGGCTAGTTTCAATAAATGGAGGTTTGCTTTTAGGCATGATATTAGCCTCATGCAGCACAGAATCAAATCTAAGGATGACCTGCTCAAATGGATCTCTTTCCTCCCCCCTTAAGCTAGTTTTGTAAGACTCTCTTTTATACCTTGTACTCTGGTTACTCCTTGTAATCAACTTGTTGTATCTGTTATTTATTTCAATAAAGTTTTGATCTGCTGTGGGGGTTTTGCCCCACAGTTCACAGTCAAAAATAATAATCTTATGATCCCTTTGAGCCTGGGTGGCAGTCCATAGGAGAATCATACGGTACCCCGGGATTTCCAAAAAAATACAGGCAATCACTGGGTTCCCCAGGTGACTCAATCCACCCAGATGTGTATTAAAGTTGCCACCTTAAGTTAACCATTAATTAACAACTCATATCTGTCATGGATACGCTCAAACCCAAACCACGTCTACAAGCATAGCATAACAATATAAGAAACGTAAAAGTAACTCCCAGGGTTTGATAATAAACAGGGTAATATGTTCCTACCTCATCAACTACTTCCCAACCCACAATTTAATTCAGATCCTAACCATGCAATGTTTGAGGGTTGATCTAATGCGATAAAACTGGGTAGTAAGAGGTATGATCAAAGTGTTACCTACCTTGCTGATGATCTGCGAAACCTAGAGACTCATAGTAGAACGCTTCGCACTCCGGGTGTTCTATCGCAAACAAACAAGCATACAAAAAGCAATCAAGCAAGGGGACGGGTAAAACTCGAATAAGAGATCTAACCAGAAAGTTCAACTTAAGAACTCCGATTTGCAAAAAAAATCAAATCAAATGAAGCAACAAAACTCAAATGGCCAAAGAAACAGGCTTCATTTACTAATCTGGACTAAAGTCAAATTTTACAGTAGCAAAAACTTGTTTAAGTTGATTAAACGGAAAGAAGGTTTCGATACGAAACTCTAGGCGTTTGAATAGCCTGATTCCGTTACACGAGCGAAAAGTTATACTAAAACGAAAATCGGATCAGAAATCGCGATCGAAAATAATCGCGAAAAATCCGAGAAAAAGAAAAACTAACGAGCAGGCTAACGAACGAACGTTCGCTGTCTGCGGCTAAATGGTGAAAACCATTCGCTAAAACGAACGTAAAAACGGGCGTTCGCTAAATAACTAAACCAGAAAAATAAATCGAACCGGATCTAAAAAACGGATCTAGGGTTTTCAAAAAAAAAAAGGTTTTCTCACGAAAACCGAGGTAAGTACCTCGAGGTCCGGCGGGGGGTCCGGCGAGGGTCCGGTGCTCCGGCGCGGCGGCATGGGGCGCGGCACGACGACGGGTGGCAGGCGGCGCGACGCGGATCAGGGTTAGGGTTAGGGTTAGGGCGCGGTGGTGGCTTGGGCTGGTCGGGGGCTCGGGGCTGCGGCTTATTAGGGCCGGCCCGAGGAGTCCTGGCCGCTTACGGCCCGGAGTCGGTTCGCCTCTTTTTTTAAATAATTCTGATGCTCAGAAAATAAAAGAAAAGAAATACTAAACGGGCTCCAAAAATCTCGAAATAAATTTTCCCGTCCTCTAAAAATAAGCCAGACAAGGTGAACATTTATTTGGGCCTAAAATGCAATTTTTAAAAACACTCTTTTTTCCTAATTCAAATAAAATAGCAATAAAACTCCGAATAAAATTTTTATTTGATTTTAATATTAAATCTTCGATATTTCTCTATTTTGAGGAAGTCATTTATCCTCTCTCTTTTATTTTTATTAAAGAAATAATCGAAGAGTAAATAATTAAAATCAAATGATCCTCTTTTCAATTCGAGAAAAACTTGAATATGAAAATAACAAAATCCCCAACTCTCTCCGTGGGTCCTTGAGTTGCGTAGAATTTCTAGGATCAATGAAAATGCAATAAAATATGATATGCAATGATGATCTAATGTATAACATTCCAAATTGAAAATTTGGGATGTTACAAACCTACCCCCCTTAAGATGAATCACACCCTCGAGATTCGGGTTGGCTAGAAAATAGGTGAGAGTGGTCCTTCCGTAGGTCTTCCTCCCGTTCCCAGGTGGCTTCATCTTCGGCATGCTGACTCCATTGAACTTTGCAGAACTTGATTACTTTGTTGCATGTAACACGGTAGGCAAACTCGAGTATCTTAACTGGTTTCTCCTCATACGTCAAATCGCTATCCAACTGAATCGCCTCCAAGGGCACTGTATCTCTTAATGGTATATCGGCCATCTCAGCATGACACTTCCTCAGCTGTGAAAAATAAAACACATCATGAACTCTGATACGTCTCCAACGTATCTATAATTTTTGATTCCTCCATGCTATATTATTTTCTATTTTGGATGTTTATGGGCTTTATTATACATTTTTATATATTATTTTTGGGAATAACCTATTAACCCAGAGCCTAGTGCCAATTTCTGTTGATGTGTGTCTTTAAAGATTTGAGAACACTTGATGTATGTCTTGCCGTGCGTATCTGTGGTGACAATGGGATACCACATGATTCACTTGATGTATGTTTTGGTGATCAACTTGCGGGTTCTGCCCATGAACCTATGCATATGGGTTGGCACATGTTTTCGTCGTGATTCTCCGGTAGAAACTTTGGGGCACTCTTTGAGGTTCTATGTGTTGGTTGAATAGATGAATATGAGATTGTGTGACGCATATCGTATAATCATACTCACGGATACTTGAGGTTACATTGGAGTATTGAGGTGACATTAGGGTTTTGGTTGATTTGTGTCTTAAGGTGTTATTCTAGTACGAACTCTAGGGCTG
Organism: Triticum dicoccoides; assembly: GCF_002162155.2. Classification (NCBI taxonomy): domain Eukaryota; kingdom Viridiplantae; phylum Streptophyta; class Magnoliopsida; order Poales; family Poaceae; genus Triticum; species Triticum dicoccoides. The sequence continues at coordinate 142,132,950 of NC_041392.1, forward strand.
TTTGTGACACTTATAGGAATAGCCCAACGGATTGATTGGAAAGAATAACTTTGAGGTGGTTTCGTACCCTACCATAATCTCTTCGTTTGTTCTCCGCTATTAGCGACTTTGGAGTGACTCTTTGTTGCATGTTGAGGTATAGTTATATGATCCAATTATGTTATTATTGTTGAGGGAACTTGCACTAGTGAAAGTATAAACCCAGGCCTTGTTTCAACACACTGCAATACCGTTTACGCTCACTTTTATCATTAATTACCTTGCTTTTTTTATAATTTCAGATTACAAAAACCTTTATCTACTATCCATATACCACGTGTATCACCATCTCTTCGCCTAACTAGTGCACCTATACAATTTACCATTCTATTGGGTGTGTTGGGGACACAAGAGACTCTATGTTATTTGGTTGCAAGGTTGCTTAAGAGAGACCATCTTCATCCTACGCCTCCTACAGATTGATAAACCTTAGGTCATCCACTTGAGGGAAATTTGCTACTGTCCTACAAACCTCTGCACTTGGAGGCCCAACAACGTCTACAAGAATAAGGTTGTGTAGTAGACATCAAGCTCTTTTCTGGCGCCGTTGCCGGGGAGGTGAGTTCTTGAAGGTATATCTTTAGATCTTGCAATCAAGTCTTTTAGTTTCTTGTTTTATCACTAGTTTAGTTTATAAAAGAAAATTACAAAAAAAATATATGGAATTGAGTTTGCCTCATACGCTTCATATTTTTTATATCTTCCGTGAGTATGATGGAAAAGAAAATTGTGCTCAAATACTAGAAGAAGAATTAATAGAATGCTTGGCATAAAATATGTGAATGATGAGCATGATTGCAATGTTGTTAGTATGAATTCTTTGAATATCCATGATACTAATGATGATTGCACTAGTTATGATGAAAATGTCTCCTATAAACATGTCAATTTTTGTGGAGTGCATTGGGTTTGTAAGTACACCCCAAATAGGGAAGATAGATATTGCAAGAGGCTTAAGTACTTAGAAACTAAATTGTTGCAAGAAAGGATAGATGAATGTGCTGAAAATTTAAATTATCTTGGCCATACTTGTGAGCTTTGCAATGAACTTGATCATTTTAGTACCCAATGCAGATTGTTTCATGATCGTATCGTGTCCAAAAATTGTGATGACTTGATTTCCCTTGCACATCATAATGAACTTAGTTTTCTCTTGGGTTATGAAGAAATGAAACGTATAACTAAGGATATTCCAAAATTTGCCCTTGATAGAGTTCTTCATTTTGATCTAGAGGAAATTTATATGTATTGTGCGGTGAATTTTATTGAAAATCCTTATATTGCCAACTACATAAAGAAAAGAAAACAAATAGAAGATGAAGATAATACTAATGAAAGGGAAGAGACTTCCCAATATCCTCCTATTATTTCTTATGATGAATCAGGTAACGAGGAGGAGCCTCCTATTCAACGAATCTCATTAATAAGGAGCTCCAAAAAGAGGATTGAACCCACACATGATGTGGTGAAGAAGAAGAAAATAAAAAGTAAGAGAGGTAAAAAGATATCTCTCCCAAATAATGCTGCTCCTATTACTATTGTGCCTCATGAAAATATAATTGTGGAAGATACTGATACTTCTTATGATCTTGAAAATCTTTTTGGCACTTGCTTGGAAGAATATGATAATTGCTATACTATTGGTGCTATCCACATTATTAATGACGAGAGTGATTATGCTTATGATATGAAAAGGCCCAATCTTGGGGATGCTACGTTTAATGAAGATGATATTTTTAGTCTCCCAAGTTTTGATATGCAAATTTATAATGATGATAGCATGCCTCCTACTTATGACGATTATTGTGATGATACTTATGCTATAAAAAGTAGTGATTATATTTATAAAACTTGTCATGATTATGGTTACCCCTTTTCTGAATATTACTCTTTTAATGTGGAAACTATTTATAGTATTCAAGTCTCTTATGATATTCCCACTATCCCGAATGAGAAGAATTTTGCTTATGTGGAGAGTAATAAAAATTCTATGCTTATGCATCATGAAAATAATGCTTTAGGTGCTGGTTATATTGTTGAATTCATTCATGATGCTACTGAAAATTATTATGAGGGAGGAACATATGCTTGTAGGAATTGCAATAATATTAAGTTTCCTCTCTATGCGCTTAAAGTTTTGAAGTTATGCTTGTTTTACCTTCCTATGCTAGTTGATTATTGTTCCCATAATTTTTTTGATCACAAAATCCCTATGCATATGAAGTGTGTTAGACTTAAATGTGCTAGTCATATTCTTCATGATTCTCTCTTTATGTTACAATTCTTATCTTTTTTGTGAGCATCGTTGAAATCATCATGCCTAGCTAGGGGCGTTAAACGATAGCGCTTGTTGGGAGGCAACCCAACTTTATCTTTATTCCTTGCTTTTTGTTCCGGTTTAGTAATAAATAATTCATCTAGCCTCTGTTTAGATGTGGTTTTATGCTTTTAATTAGTGTTTGTGCCAAGTAGAACCTTTGGGAAGACTTGGGGAAAGTCTTGTTGATCATGCTGTAAAAAACAGAAACTTTAGCGCTCACGAGAATTGCTGCCATCTTTATTTGGAAAGTGCTATTTAGTTAATTATTTTTGCAGATGATTAATAGATAAATCCATCAGGTCCAGTAATCTATTTGAGAATTTTATGAGTTCCAGAAGTATACGTTTGATCCAGATTACTACAGACTGTTCTGTTTTTGACAGATTCTGTTTTTCATGTGTTGTTTACTTATTTTGATGAATCTATGGCTAGTAAAATAGTTTATAAACCATAGAGAAGTTGGAATACATTAGGTTTAAAACCAATATAAATAAATAATGAGTTCATTACAGTACCTTGAAGTGGTGATTTATTTTCTTATACTAACGGAGCTTATGAGTTTTCTGTTAAGTTTTGTGTTGTGAAGTTTTCAAGTTTTGGGTAAGGATTCGATGGACTATGGAATAAGGAGTGGCAAGAGCCTAAGATTGGGGATACACAAGGCACCCCAATGTAATATTCAAGGATAGCCAATAGCCTAAGCTTGGGGATGCCTCAGAAGGCATCCCCTCTTTCGTCTTCGTTCATCGGTAACTTTACTTGGAGCTATATTTTTATTCGCCACATGATATGTGTTTTGCTTGGAGGGTCAATTTATTTTGTTAGGATTTGCTTGCTGTTATTTAGAACAATATTTTGCATCTTTTATTTCAATAAAAGTGGCATTGATAGCCTTTACTATGCCTATTTTAGAACTCCACAAGTTGCTGTTTGAAAACAGAAAGTTTGCCGCTGTTGCAATAATTCCCTAGAAAAGTAAGAATGTGATAAAATGTTGAAAACTTTTTCATGTTAAGATATGATAAATTTAATACAGTGGGAATTTTCTTTAATAATTTTTGGAGCTAGGGAAGTATGGATGTTGCAGCATTCTTTACAGACTGTCCTGTTTAGGCAGATTGCTGTTATGTTTGCATTGTTTGCATATGTTTGCTTCTTTTATGATTCTATTTGAGGATAGGACTATTAAATATGCAGAGGCATTTAGTATGCAATGTTGAATTATAATTTTAGTGATTTTCTACAGTAGAGTATGATAAGGTTTTTGCAATGGTTTATACTAACTTATCTCACGAGTCCTTGTTGAGTTTTGTGTAGATGAAGCTTTTGAGATTTAGGGAGACCGTGATATGAGAGGAATTAAGGAGACACAAAAGCTCAATATTGGGGATGCCCAAGGCATCCCAAGATAATATTTCAAGAAGTATCAAGCATCTAAGCTTGGGGATGCCCCGGTTGGCATCCCACCTTTCTTCTTCAACAACTATCGGTTAGTTTCGGTTGACCCTAAGTTTTTGCTTCTTCACATGATGTTTGTCATTATTAGAATGTCATTTTATTTTTCTTTGCTTGCTGTTTGAATAGAATACCAAGATCTGAAATTATTAAATGTTAGTGTCTTCACATAGTTGCATAATTATTCGACTACTCATTGATCTTCACTTATATCTTTCAGAGTAGTTTGTCATTTGCTCTAGTGCTTCACTTATATCTTTTAGAGCATGGTGGTAGTTTTATTTTGAAGAAATAGATGAACTCTCATGCTTCACTTAGGTTATTTTGAGAGTCTTAAATAGCATGGTAATTTGGTTAAATAATCCTAATACGCTAGGCATCCAAGATGGATATAATAAAAACTTTCATATAGAGTGCATTGAATACTAAGTGAAGTTTGATACTTGATGATTGTTTTGAGATATGGAGATAGTAATATCAAAGTCGTGCTAGTTGAGTAGTTGTGAACTTGAGAAGTTCTTGTTTTGAAGTTTGCAAGTCCCGTAGCATGCACATGTGGTAAATGTTATGTAAGAAATTTGAAACATGAGGTGTTATTTGATTGTCTTCCTTATGAGTGGCGGTCGAGGATGAGCGATGGTATTTTCCTACCAATCTATCCCCCTAGGAGCATGAGTGCCGAGGTATTTGATGGCTTGTAGATTTTTGCAATAAGTATGTGAGTTCTTTATGACTAATGTTGAGTCCATGGATTATACGCACTCTTACCCTTCCATCCTTGCTAGCCTCTTCGGTACCGTGCATTGCCCTTTCTCACATTGAGAGTTGGCGCAAACTTCGCCGGTGCATCCAAACCCCGTGATATGATACGCTCTTTCACACATAAACCTCCTTATATCTTCCTCAAAACAGCCACCATACCTACCTATTATGGCATTTCCATAGCCATTCCGAGATATATTGCCATGCAACTTTCCACCATTCCGTTCATCATGACACATTCATCATTTTCATATTGCTTAGCATGATCATGTAGTTGACATAGTATTTGTGGCAAAGCCACCGTTCATAATTTTTCATACATGTCACTCTTGATTCATCGCAATCCTGGTACACCGCCGGAGGCATTCATATAGAGTCATACTTTCTTCTAGTATCGAGTTGTAATCATTGAGTTGTAAATAAATAGAAGTGTGATGATCATCATTTTCTAGAGAATTGTCCCAAGTGAGGAATAATTAAAAAAAGAGAGAGAAAGGCCATAAAAAAGGAGAAGCCCCCCCCCCCAAGAAAGGCCATAAAAAAGATAAGGCCCAAAAAAATGAGAGAAAAAGAGAGAAGGGACAATGCTACTATCCTTTGCCACACTTGTGCTTCAAAGTAGCACCATAATCCTCATGATAGAGAGTCTCTTGTTTTGTCACTTTCATATACTAGTCGGAATTTTTCATTATAGAACTTGGCTTGTATATTCCAACAATGCGCCTCCTCAAGTGCCCTAGGTCTTCGTAAGAAAGCAAGTTGGATGCACACCCACTTAGTTTCTTTTGTTGAGCTTTCATACATTTATAGCTCTAGTGCATCCGTTGCATGGCAATCCCTACTCCTTGCATCGACATCAATTGATGGGCATCTCCATAGCCCATTGATTAGCCTCATTGATGTGAGACTTTCTCCTTTCTGTGTTCTCCACATAACCCCCATCATCATATTCTATTCCACCCATAGTGCTATATCCATGGCGCGTGCTCATGTATTGCGTGGAAGTTTATAGGTTTGAGATTACTAAAGTATGAAACAATTGCTTGGCTTGTCATCGGGGTTGTGCATGATGAGAGCATTCTTGTGTGACGAAAATGGAGCATGACTAAACTATATGATTTTGTAGGGATGAACTTTCTTTGGCCATGTTATTTTGAGAAGACATGATTGCTTAGTTAGTATGCTTCAAGTATTATTATTTTTATGTCAATATGAACTTTTATATTGAATCTTTCGGATCTGAATATTCATGCCACAATTAAGAAGAATCACATTAAAATTATGCCAAGTAGCATTCCACATCAAAAATTCTATTTTTATCATTTACCTACTCGAGGATGAGCAGGAATTAAGCTTGGGGATGGTGATACGTCTCCAACGTATCTATAATTTTTGATTGCTCCATGCTATATTATCTTCTATTTTGGATGTTTATGGGCTTTATTATACATTTTTATATTATTTTTGGGACTAACCAATTAACCCAGAGCCCAGTGCCAGTTTCTATTTTTTTGCCGATTTTAGGGTTTCGCAGAAAGGGAAAATCAAACGGAGTCCAATTGACCTGAAACTTCACGGAACTTATTTTTGGATCAGAAGAAGCCTAGAAGACTTGGAGTGCACGTCAGGGGATCTATGAGGAAGCCACGAGGCAGGGGGCGCGCCCACCCCCTGGCGCGCCCTCCACCCTCGTGGCCCCCCTGACGTACTTCTTCCGCCTATATATCTCCATATACCCAAAAACGATCGGGGAGCACAATAGATCGAGAGTTCCGCCGCCAGAAGCCTCCGTAGCCACCGAAAGCCAATCTAGACTCATTCCGGCACCCTGCCGGAGGGGGAATCCCTCTCCGGTGGCCATCTTCATCATCCGGGTGCTCTCCATGACGAGGAGGGAGTAGTTCTCCCTTGGGGCTGAGGGTATGTACCAGTAGCTATGTGTTTGATCTCTCTCTCTCTCTCTCTCTCTCTCTCGTGTTCTTGATTTGGCACGATCTTGATGTGTCGCGAGCTTTGCTATTATAGTTGGATCTTATGTTTCTCCTCCCCCTCTCCTCTCTTGTAATGGATTGAGTTTCCCCTTTGAAGTAATCTTATCGGATTGAGTCTTTAAAGATTTGAGAACACTTGATGTATGTCTTGGCGTGCGTATCTGTGGTGACAATGGGATACCACATGATTCACGTGATGTGTGTTTTGGTGATCAACTTGCGGGTTCCGCCCATGAACCTATGCATAGGGGTTGGCACACGTTTTCGTCGTGATTCTCCGGTAGAAACTTTGGGGCACTCTTTGAGGTTCTATGTGTTGGTTGAATAGATGAATCTGAGATTGTGTGACGCATATCGTATAATCATACCCACGGATAATTGAGGTGACATTGGAGTATCTAGGTGACATTAGGGTTTTGGTTGATTTGTGTCTTATGGTGTTATTCTATTATAAACTCTAGGGCTGTTTGTGACACTTATAGGAATAGCCCAACGGATTGATTGGAAAGAATAACTTTGAGTTGGTTTCGTACCCTACCATAATCTCTTCGTTTATCTCCGCTATTAGTGACTTTGGAGTGACTCTTTGTTGCATGTTGAGGGATAGTTATATGATCCAATTATGTTATTATTGTTGAGGGAACTTGCACTAGTGAAAGTATGAACCCTAGGCCTTGTTTCAACACATTGAAATACCATTTACGCTCACTTTTATAATTAGTTACCTTGCTGTTTTTATAATTTCAGATTACAAAAACCTTTATCTACTATCCATATACCACTTGTATCACCATCTCTTCACCGAACTAGTGCACCTATACAATTTACCATTGTATTGGGTGTGTTGGGGACACAAGAGACTCTTTGTTATTTGGTTGCAAGGTTGCTTGAGAGAGACCATCTTCATCCTATGCCTCCTACAGATTGATAAACCTTAGGTCATCCACTTGAGGGAAATTTGCTACTGTCCTACAAACTTCTGCACTTGGAGGCCCAACAACGTCTACAAGAAGAAGGTTGTGTAGTAGACATCAAACTCCTGATAGTCCTTCAGGTAACACCAACTTGTAGGCAACTTCTCCCATATGTTCCAAAACTTTGTATGGTCCTACAAAACGTGGTGCTAACTTTCCCTTAACTCCAAAGCGCTTAACTCCTCGAAGTGGGGATACACGAAGATACACTCTGTCTCCAACTTTGTAAACTATCTCCTTGCGTTTAGAATCCACATAGCTCTTCTGCCTGGATTGGGCTACTTCGAGTCTATCGCGAATCAACTTAACCTTTTCTTCTGATTCCTTAATCAAATCTGGTCCAAACAGCTATCGGTCTCCAACTTCATCCCACAACAACGGTATTCTGCACCTCCTTCCGTACAAGGCTTCGAAAGGGGCCATCTTCAAACTGGCTTAATAGCTGTTGTTATAAGAGAACTCTGCATAAGGCAAATTGTCGTCCCAACTAGATCCATAATCTAGTGCACAAGCTCTCAACATGTCCTCCAAAATCTGATTTACCCTCTCAGTCTGTCCATCTGTCTGCGAGTGAAAAGCTATACTGAACTCTAGCCTGGTTCCCAAAGTTTCATGCAACTGATTCCAAAACTTTGAAGTAAACTGGGTTCCTCTGTCTGATACAATGGTCCTCGGAACTCCATGCATACATACGATCCTGGTCATGTAAATCTTTGCCAACTTAGCACTGGTGTAAGTGGTCTTCACTGGAATGAAATGAGCTACTTTCGTCAAACGATCAACTACAACCCATATCGAGTCATAGCCAGAACGAGTCCTAGGTAATCCCGTGATAAAATCCATGCCTAGCTTATCCCACTTCCATTCGGGTATCGGCAATGGCTGGAACAATCCGGCTGGCTTCTGATGCTTTGCCTTCACTCTCTAACATACATCGCAAACTTCTACATACTCCGCAATATCTTTCTTCATTCCGGTCTACCAGAAACTGTCCTTCAAGTCCAGATACATTTTGGTATTACCTGGGTGAATCGAATATGGCGAATCATGGGTGAGGGAGTCCTGTATTAGGGGGTCTTCGGACAGCCGGACTATATCCTTTTGCTGGACTATTGGACCATGAAGATACAAGATTGGAGACTTCATCTCGTGTCCGGATGGGACTTTACTTGGCGTGGAAGGCAAGCTAGGCAATACGGATATGTATATCTCCTCCTTTGTAACCAACCTTGTGTAACCCTAGCCCCCTCCGGTGTCTATATAAACCGGAGGGTTTTAGTCCGTAGGACAACATACAATCATACCATAGGCTAGCTTATAGGGTTTAGCCTCTCCGATCTCGTGGTAGATCTACTCTTGTAATACTCATATCATCAAGAACAATCAAGCAGGACGTAGGGTTTTACCTCTATCAAGAGGGCCTGAACCTGGGTAAAACATCGTGTCTCCTGCCTCCTGTTACCATCCGCCTTAGACGCACAGTTCGGGACCCCCTACCCGATATCCGCCGGTTTTGACACCGACAATGGGCCTCTTGCAGAATCAACTTCCTAATCTCCTGATCATTTGGCACATATACATGGTCCTCAAACCATAAGGTATCGTGATCATCCTCACAAAATCCTTTAGGCTTTCCTTTACTCGTCCTTTCCTTTATCTCGGCAATCTCCTTGTCCTTCTTCTGAGCTTCTCTGATCTTATCCATCAAGGTAGACTGAATTTCCAACATTGCTACATAACCTCTCAGAACTATCTCCAAACATAGCTCACGAAGGTCTTCTGCTAACTCATTGGGTAACTCTTCAGTCATGAGGGTATTTACATGACTTTTGCGGCTCAACGCATCGGCTACTACGTTAGCCTTTCCGGGATGATAATGCAATTTCATATCATAATCCTTTATTAGCTCTAACCATCTTCTCTTCCTGAGATTCAATTCCTTCTACGTGAAGATATACTTCAAACTCTTGTGATCCGTGTATACTTCACAATGGTTTTCGATGAGAAAATGTCTCCATGTCTTCAACGCATGCACTACAGCTGCTAACTCCAAATCATGCGTAGCATAATTTAGCTCATGGGGTTTAAGATGTCATGAGGCATATGAAACAACTCTTGCTTCCTGCATAAGCACTGCTCCAAGTCCTCGATGAGAAGCATCACAATACACTTCATAATCCTAGTGTTGATCTGGCAGGATCAACACTGGCGATGTAACCAAGCGTCTCTTTAACTCCTGAAAACTGGCCTCACATTCCTCAGTCCAATTGAATTTGGTGTCCTTCTTTAACAACTCCATCATTGGCTTTGCAATCTTCGAGAAATTCTCAATGAACCTCCGGTAGTATCCTGTGAGTCCAAGAAAACTCCGGATCTCTCCAAATGTCGTGGGTGCTTCCCAATTTGTCATAGTGATGAATTTGTTGGGGTCTACTGCTATTCCTTCTCCGGATATAACATGTCCAAGAAATCCCACTTCCTTTAACCAAAACTCACACTTGCTGAACTTGGCGTATAGTTGATGTTCTCTGAGCTTCCCAAGTACCAAACGCAAGTGCTCCTTATGCTCCTCTTCGTTCTTCGAGTAGACTAGAATTTCATCTATGAACACTACGACGAACTTATCCAAAAACTCCATAAACACTTTGTTCATCATGTTCATAAAATAGGCAGGTGCGTTAGTCAGGCCAAATGACATAACGGTATACTCATATAGCCCATACCTTGTGGTTAAAGCTGTCTTAGGTATATCCTGCTCTCGAATCTTCAACTGGTGGTACCCTGATTGCAGATCGATCTTGGCAAACACCTTAGCTCCTTGCAGCTGATCAAACAAATCATTGATCATCGGCAGTGGGTACTTACTCTTGATTGTTACTTCATTCAATCCACGATAATCAACGACCATTCTTAATGCTCCATACTTCTTTTCCTGTAGAAGTACTGGTGATCCCCAAGGTGACGAACTTGGGCGAATATATCCTTTATCCAGTAACTCCTTAATCTGCTTCTTAATTTCCTCCAAATCCTGAGCGGGCATCCTGTACGGTCTCTTAGATATTGGTCCTGTGCCTGGCAAAAGCTCAATCAAAAACTCAATGTCTCTATCCGGTGGCATGCCTGGCAACTCTTCTAGAAATACATCCATGAATTCCTTCACCACTGGTACTTCCTCCTGTACTACCCCCGATAAGCAATTTACTTGAGTCCTATTCGGCACATGCCTTGATACATACTTGATCCTTCTTCCTTCTGGGGTGGTGAGCAAAATCGACTTACTAGCGCAACCGATGTTTCCTCCATATATCGATAGCCAATCCATACCCAGAATCACATCCAAACCTTGCGACTCCAGAATTATCAGGTCTGAGGGGAAAACATGCCTACCTATGGCCAATGGCATCTGAAAACATCCTTGGCTTGCCATGTACTCTGCTCCTGGCGAGCTCACTAACATTGGTGTACTAAGAACTTTGGTGGACAGTTTATACTTATCCATAAATCCCCTCGATATGTATGAATGAGATGCACCAGTATCAAAAAGAACGACTGCAGTAAATGACTTAACCAAAAACTTACCTATTACTGCATCTGGCTGGGCTTCAATCTCCTCCACGTTAACGTGGTTCACGTGTCCCCTGGTGAAAGGGTTGGGTTTCTTCCAAGAGCTTCCATTTCTGTTTCCTGGGGCCACTATGGTTGTGCGAACTTCCTTCATTATGAGTGTGGCCTCTATGGTTATGCACAAGTCCTCCCGAGTTTGGGGTGAAACGGGGTCTTTGCTGAGCTCCAAAATTATACTTCCCTTGTCCATACTTCCTCTTGCGGCTGTCAATCTGCTGTTGCTTCCCTTCAAGCATGAGAGCTCTATCCACCAACTCTTGGTAGTTATTGAAATTTGCTACCATCAACTGCATGCTCAGCTCATCATTCAGTCCTTCCAGAAATTTCTCCTTCTTAGCTGCATCTGTAGCAACGTCATCTGGGGCATAACGTGCTAGCTTACTAAATTGATCCACATACTGGCCAACTGTGTGCCCTCATTGGCGTAAGTTGCGAAACTCACGCTTCTTCATGGCCATAGCTCCTGCTGAAACATGGGCAATGCGGAAAGCTTGCTGGAACTGATCCCATGTGATAGTGGCTATAGGATAGGTGACAGTGTAATTCTCCCACCATGAGGGTGCTGGTCCATCCAATTGGTGTGCGGAAAAACGCACCTTCTCAGCATCTGTGCATCCTACAGTGGTTAACTCCCTTCCAATCCCGCGGAGCCAATCATTTGCAACTATCAGCTCAGTGCTACTGGAAAACACCGGCGGCTGCAACCTCAGAAAACGGGCTAAGTTGTCAACTGGGGGTGGTTCTAAACTAACAACTGCATCAAGGTATTCTGGTGCTGGATCAGCTGAGTGAGCTCCCGTGGAAAGGTAAATCCGGGGTCACGTCTCGGAGTCATCTGGGGTTTAGAGAGAAGAGAATAGAATAGAATGAGGTCTAGTGAGAAAACACTACCCATATGCACATGGGACAAACACAATCGTTTCACTCAATCAATCAAAGGCATACAATCGGTCTAGAACTTATCGTTATAAAAGTGCTTGGACTATACTATTTACATGGTAGAATACTACTACTGTTTTGGTGGTCAACTAGAAATATTGTTCGGTCGAAGATTCCATGATATCTGCTCCACCTTCATCAACATAGTCATCATCGCTATCGTCGGGATCCGAATCGGTGTCGTCGATGATGATGTAATCCTCAGGGCGAATCTCCTTGGGTTCTTTGTCTTCTTCTCCTGGCGTAGGGTCTCCCATGAAAACTCCTAGGTTCCTTTCCAGGTCGTCATTCTTTTCCACTAGCACGACGATTTCCTCCTCATAATCTTCGCGCGTAGCTTTGAGTTCTCCTTCAAGCTCCGTGATCCTTGTCATTGCCTTCTTCAAATCCATCATGCCTGCGCACATCTGATTCTCCTAGCAACAGATGTGCTAGTTTAACTCCTGAATGAAAGCGACAATTGATCTATCCTTCCTGGTGCTGATCATCTCCCATTTTGCTCATCTCGGCACCCACAAATCTGGTAGATAGTATCCTTGAGATCCTTTTGGTAAACTTCTCCAATGCATCTCATTGTGATGTGAGCTGCCATACTCTTTCCTAGACTCCAGGTTGGTGCATCAAAAGAAAACTCTATGGGCTTAGTGACTGGCGTAAATGTCCTTCCTGGTACTTGAACTTGAATCATCCAGATCTCCTCTTCTGGTAAAGTGGCATTGTATGTCCCGGTGAAGCTTGGTATTCCAATGTTTAGGTACTTAGTGACTTCCTTCAAGTGACGTCCAAAAGGGGTGTCTTCATCCGGTTGCGTGAACTTGATCCTTGCATCCGCCATCCTAAAGAGTAGAAAATGGAGAAGAGTTAGAAGTGAGAAGAGAGTAGTGATCTAGGGCTTTATCTTAGTGGTCGTGTCCTACAGTCAGCGTGTGCTCTGATACCATCTTTGTAGCGACCAGACCTCAAACAGTCTTATCTCTGTGTATAAGTGTCATCCCTGGATCGGTAATGCTGACACACACAGTACTTGAAGGATTTATAACAGAGTGGCAATCACACACTTATTACATCGAATGTCTCAAAAGAGAACTTATTACAATAAATATGGCTTAAGGCCATCTAATACGATAACAACGGAAGGCTAGGAAGATAAAGTGAGTCCATCAACTCCAGCGGCATCACCGAGTGAAAGACCACGACCTAAGGCTCCTTACTCATCATCTGAAAAGTCTGCAACATGATACGTTGCAGCCCGAAAACGGGTCAGCACATAGAATATGCTGGCAAGGTAACACAAGAAAATAATGAACAGAATAAAGCTATCACTATACGCATATATTGCTGGTGGAGGCTGTATGGTTGATATATTTTATTTACCTACAAAATTTGTTGAAACATTGAGAATGGTAAACCCGATCTCAATCCCAATTAAAAGTAATTATTAACCCAAACAAAATTATATAATTAAGAGTGATGAGATCCACATGATAATCCAAGAACTAGATACGCAAGATGTCCATAACCGGGGACACGACTAACCATGATTAGTTTGTACACTCTGCAGAGGTTTTTGCACTTTTCCCCACAAGACTCTATCTCCTCCGTTGGATTTCTCGCACTACATAATGTTTGAGAAACGGATGACCGAGACATAGTCTTTCAGATGCGTTAGCACCTTACGATGGGTAGACCGGTACACCTACATCCCCTACATCTGCTAGTCTACCACTGTAAGAGTTCACACAACTTAATCAACTATGCTAGAGCCCATAATAGCATGTGGCTGCACACGAAAGTTTCCAGTATGAATAATCTTATGATCCGTTTGAGCCTGGGTGGCAGTCCATAGGAGAATCACACGGTACCCCAAGATTTCCAAAAAATACAGGCAATCACTGGGTTCCCCAGGTGCCTCAATCCACCCAGATGTGTATTAAAGTTACCACCTTAAGTTAACCATTAATTAACAACTCACATCTGTCATGGATACGCTCAAACCGAAACCACGTCGACGAGCATAGCTTAAAAATATAAGAAACGTAAAAGTAACTCCCAGGGTTTGATAATAAATAGGGTAATAGGTTCCTACCTCATCAACTACTTCCCAACCCACAATTTAATTCAGATCCTAACCATGCAATGTTTGAGGGTTGATCTAATGCAATAAAACTGGGTAGTAAGAGGTATGATCAAAGTGTTACTTGCCTTGCTGATGATCCGTGAAACCTAGAGACTCATAATAGCACGCTTCGCACTCCGGGTGTTCTATCGCAAACAAACAAGCATACAATAAGCAATCAAGCAAGGGCACGGGTAAAACTCTAATAAGAGATCTAACCAGAAAGTTCAACTTAAGAACTCCGGTTTGCAAAAAAATCAAATCAAACGAAGCAACAAAACTATAACGGCCAAAGAAACAGGCTTCGTTTAGTAATCTGGACTAAATTCAAATTTTACAGTAGCAAAAACTTATTTAAGTTGATTAAACGGAAAGAGGGTTTCGAGACGAAACTCTAGGCATTTGAATCGCCTGATTCCGTTACACAAGCGAAAAGTTATACTAAAACGAAAATTTGATCAGAAATCGTGATCGAAAATAATCGCGGAAAATCTGAGAAAAAGAAAAACTGATGAACAGGCTAATGAACAAACGTTCGCTGTCTGCGGCTAAATGGTGAAAACTGTTCGCTAAAACAAACGTAAAAACGGGCATTCGCTCTCTGCGGCAAAACAGTGAAAACCGTTCGCTAAAACGAACGTAAAAACAGGCGTTCGCTAAATACCTAAACCGAAAGAAATAAACCGAACCGGATCTAAAAAATGGATCTAGGGTTTTCGCAAAAAAACCAAAACGATTTTCTCACGAAAACCGAGGCA
>NC_041392.1:142148259-142207703 GCF_002162155.2 Triticum dicoccoides
GGTGCTCCGGCGTGGAACGACGGCGGGTGGCAGGCGGCGCAGATCGGGGCTAGGGTGAGGGTTAGGACGCGGTGATGGCTTGGGCTGGTCGGGTGCTCGGGGCCGCGGCTTATAACGGCCGGCCCGAGGAGTCCTTGCCGCTTACGGCCCGGAGTCGGTTCGCCTCTTTTTTCTAAAAAAATAATTTTGACGCTCAGAAAATAAAAGAAAAGAAATACTAAACGGACTTCAAAAATCGCGAAATAAATTTTCCTCGTCCTCTAAAAATAAGCCGGACAAGGTGAACATTTATTTGGGCCTAAAATGCAATTTTGAAAAACGCATTTTTTCCTAATTCAAATAAAATAGCAATAAAACTCCGAATAAAAATCTTATTTGATTTTAATATTAAATCCTCGATATTTCTCTATTTTGAGGAAGTCATTTTATCCTCTCTCTTTTATGTTTATAAAAGAAATAATCGAAGAGTAAATAATTAAAATCAAACGATCCTCTTTTCAAAATTCGAGAAAAACTCGAATATGAAAATAATGAAATCCCCAACTCTCTCCGTGGGTCCTTGAGTTGCGTAGAATTTCTTGGACCAACCAATATGCAATATAATATGATATTCAATGATGATCTAATATAGAACATTCCAAACTGAAAATTTGGGATGTTACACCATCACATGAAGCATTCTTTTCATGATTCATAAGCATAGAAATTTTATTACTCCCCACATAAGCAAATTTATTCTCATGGATAGTAGTGGAAGCAAACTCAATAAAATAACTATCATGGAATTGAAAATTGAAATCAAGATGACAAGTTTCATGGTTATCATTATTCTTTATAGCATATGTGTCATCACAATAATCATCATAGATAGGAGGCATTCTTTCATCATAGTAAATTTGCTCATCAAAACTTGGAGGACAAAAAATATCATCCTCATCAAACATAGCATCCCCAAGCTTGTGGCTTTGCATATCATTAGCATCATGGATATTCAAGAAATTCATACTAACAACATTGCAATCATGCTCATCATTCAAAGATTTAGTGCCAAACATTTTTAATGCATTCTTCTTCTAACACTTTGGCACAATTATCGGAATCCTTATTTTCACGAAAGACATTAAAAAGATGAAGCATATGTCGGTGTACTAGAATAGGGGAACCCTAGTACCCCAAACTTGTGCACGGGCAGTTGCAGCACCCCGTGGCAAGGCTCGCCGGGCGAACGCCAAGATCCTCCGTGGTTCCATTGGAGCCATTCAAGAACAAAGTATTTAAGCTCAGGAGACAAGGCCTCGGCAAGAGGAGCTTGCCGGGAAGGCCAACCAAGGCACTTCAAGGAACTTGCCGCGACGCGCCACGCGCTCCGGCAAGGCAACAAGGCCCCGGCAAGAGGAGCTTGCCGGGAAGATCAACCAAGGTACCTCGAAGCCCGGTGAGCGACAAGCTTCCGGACCCGACAAGATAACAACAGCGGCAAGGCGCTTGCCGCGGCAGGCGGCCACTCTGTGCCCACGCTCCAGCGCATCCACCAACGTGTCGCTCTGGGGGCCTCTCCAGGCGCGCGTGGCGGGAGGCTGTGCAGCCAGCGGTGCGCAGTGGCATGCGAAGCTAACAAGATCGCCATCGTGGCGAACGGTGGCGCCCTAACAGTCCTTTTCTGCACTGTTTGCGTGACCCAGACGGGCATTTAATGCCCTTGTCCCGTGCCGTCAGGGTTAGGTAGGGTGCACTGTGCAAGTAGCTGTACCAACCACCTCATTTTTTAAATTTGTACCCTTCTCTGCGTTGCCACCTGTCGGTGACCCCTTTAGCGTATAAAAGGAGGCCCATGCGCGACGTAGAGGAGGTTGGGGGGCTCCGGTTCTGATTCATTCGTGAGCCAGAAAACACTACGCTCTCTCTAGAGCAAGAACACAAGATAATAGAACCAGACAAGCAGCAGTAGGAGTGTCATCTCTCCGGAGAGCTCCGAAGATGGGTAAACTGCTCGTGTGTTTTGCCTCGATCTGCTCTTCGTGCGACCTCCGCCCCTCGCCGAACCGAAAGGGGCCCGGTCCGCCGGCCCCATAGGTGTTCGTGGATCTATGCGGGAAGGCGAGTTGGTGCAGCGGAAAGCTAACCTCGATAGCTACGAGGAGGAGCTCGCCGAGCGCGAGCAAGCACTTGGCGGGGCGCTCAAGGAAGCAAAGGACGCTGCCGCGATCGCAGAGGCCGCCAAGAAAGAGCTGGAGGAGAAGGTGGCACGGCTGGAGGCTGACATTGGGAAGAGCGGCGAGGAGCTTGCCATGCTCAAGCGTGAGCGTGAGAAGGATGAAGCCGCCCACGGTGAGCTGCAAGGTCTTCTCGCTAAGAGGGGCAAGGAGCTCAGCGCCGCCAAGGATTCCAACGCGGACCTGGAGCTGAAGATGGCCACGCTGACGCAGACACTGGAGGCCGCCAAGGAGCTGGAGAAGATCTTGTCGGAGAAGGTCAAGGCTGACGCGGCGCTGCTGGAGAGCATTGCAGTTACCCAGAACTCGTTCAGAGACACCGTGGAGCACTGGACCGAGGGTCTGGTGAATACTGCCGCAGTCATCAACGAGGAGCTGGCGCAGCTGGGGATGGAGGACTTTGGGTATCCTTCCGACGAGAATCTCCAACCCAGCGCCAAGCTCAGCTTGTTCTTCAAGGGCGTGGCGACGGCACTCCAGCGGCTCCGGGAAAGGATCCCAAAGCAGCTGGCCGACGAGTCGCGCAAAATCTGTGCCGGGGTTCTCCAGAAGGTGCTGATGAAGGTGGCCTTCCGCAATCCAGGCCTCAGCTTCACCAATGTCCTCAAGTCTTTGCCGCCAGACGCCGATCGGGACACTCTCAAGGCCCTTGTCGCACCCATTGTGGACAAGGTGAGCGAGATCAAGCGGGTCGAGGGCGGACGCGTAGACTAGGCCGCCCATTTCTTCTTTTCCCTTGTCGCTGCTAATCATGTTATGCAAACAGTCTGTTAGAGCTGCGACAAGTTATCTTGTAATATAACTTTATTTCTGTTATCAATTGCTACGTTATTTCCTCTACTAGATTGCTTCCTTTGTATGTTTTTACCCTACGCTTCTAGGGAACTTGTCGGCGCAGGCACCCGAGCCGCGAGCGCTGAGTGCGGAACTTCAGCAGCCTGCTGGTGGCGCCGCTTCCGACAAGAAACCTTGTTGCGACTAGATGCAGCACACTTAAGTTGTTGAGCGGACTCGAAACAAAGTCAGGGCGCAACTAGCCACGAGTGGTTCCTCCGCGCACAGGTTTTCCATACAAAGCAGGGTCGTTCGAGGAAAATAACTCAAAAACTTAAAAACTGATTGCTCAAACTTTGGCAACTTAGCTTTTCTGTCGTTTGCTTCCCGGCAAGGCAAAACTTTGCTTGAACGACGCCTGGTCCATACACAATCTTCTCCTTCCCCCCCGGCAAACATGTGTGCGAGGGAACCTTCTTTTCCTTTGTTGAAAAGAAGAAAGAAGAGAAAATAATAATATGGAGCCCTTCGGCTTGTTATTGCTTACCGGATGTAGGTGCTGCACAAAGTGTCAGATAACACATGCAAGAAAGAAACTAGTGCATGAAATGGACAAGTTGTGCGGAGCACATGGGGTTTTACTTATGCACGGGATCTGCGCCCGGCTTTGTACAAAGGATTACATGCAACAGCGGCAAGACTTGTACAAAAGGTGGTTGCCGGAACGGGTTCCGGCAACCGCGCCCTACGGGAAAAACTTACGAAGATGTTCTAGGTTCTAGGAGTTGCTCACCGGAATGCCATCTTCGGTCTCAAGGCGGACAGCGCCGGGCCTTGTGACTCGTTTCACCCGATAAGGGCCTTCCCACTTCGGCGTCAACTTGTTGGAATTCTTGGCGGACTGAACGCGCCGAAGAACAAGGTCGCCTTCCTCGAAGCTTCTAGCTTTAACTTTGCGGCTATGGTAGCGGCGCAAATCTTGCTGGTATCGAGCAACTCGTACAGCAGCCTGAAGACAATCTTCCTCAAGGAGCAGCACGTCGTCTTGTCACAGCTGTTCTTGCTCAAGCTCATCATAAGCGAGCACTCGAGGCGATCCGTATACGAGTTCCATGGGGAGAACTGCCTCTGCTCCATAGACTAGAGCGAAAGGCGTCTGGCCAGTGGCTCGATTTGGCGTCGTTCTGATCGACCAAAGAACCACCGGCAGCTCCTCGATCCAGTTTCTTCCGCACTTGCGCAGCTTGTCAAAAGTTCTGGTCTTGAGCCCGCGCAGCACTTCAGCATTTGCCCTCTCTGCTTGACCGTTGCTTCTCGGATGAGCAACAGAAGCGAAGCAGACCTTGGTGCCAAGGTCTTGGACGTACTGCATGAAGGTGCGGCTCGTGAATTGCGTGTCGTTGTCGGTGATGATCCTGTTAGGGATCCCGAAACGGCAGACAATTGACCTGAAGAACTTGACGGCTGACTGTGCTGTCACCTTCCTCACTGGCTGCACTTCCGGCCACTTTGTGAACTTGTCGATTGCGACGTGCAAGTACTCAAAGCCCCCGACAGCTCAGGGGAAAGGGCCGAGGATGTCGAGCCCCAGACCGAAAATGGCCAGGATAAAGGGATCGTCTGGAGAGCTTGAGCTGGCTGGTGTATCTGTTTGGAGTGGAACTGGCACGCTTCACACTTGGTTACTTGTGCAGTTGCATCCTGGAGGGCTGTCGGCCAAAAGAAACCTTGCCGGAAAGCTTTGCCGGCAAGTGCTCTTGCGCCTATGTGGTGGCCACATATGCCTCCATGTATCTCTGCCAACAGCTTTTGTCCATCTTCCCGGAAAATACACTTCAATTTCACACTGTTGAGTCTTCTTCTGTACAGTATGCTATCGACAAACTGGTACATACTTGACTGCCGGGCTACTCTTTCCGCTTCTTCTTGCTCTTTGGGAAGTTCTCCTGTCTGAAGGAAATGGACAATCTGCTGTGCCCATGCTGGAGCTTGTGGCTCGACAACAAGGACTAAAGGCACATCTGCTGCTGCGGGAACATCCGCTTCCACGGCAAGGATTTGCGGCCCTGCCGGAGCTTGATGTCCCCCGGCAAGTTTGCCGGAGCAAAACTTGTCGGGAACGTCTGCTTCAACGGAACAAACCATAAGGCTTGCCGGAGCAGACTGCCCCTCAGCATCCTTGGTGTTGATCTTGGGGACTTTCTTGGCGGCGGCTTCGGGGAGCTCTGCCGGAAAGTAGTCACTAGAAACCAACTTCCTCTTCTTGCTTTGTCCAGTTGATGGTGTTACGGATGGTTGAGTCAACTTGAGCACAAAGATCCCTGGTTCCACAGGTAACTTTAGTGTGGCGCAGTTTGACAGGCCATCAGCAATGTCATTCTGAGCTCTTGGGATATGCTCCATCTGTAGGCCGTCAAAGTGCTCTTCTAGCTTCCTCACTTCATCAACATATGCTTCCATCAATGGACTCTGGTAGTTCTTATTCACTTGGCGGACGACAAGCTGTGAGTCACCCCTGACAATGAGCTTCTTGATCCCAAGGTCTGCTGCGATTCTAAGACCGGCAAGCAATCCTTCATACTCTGCAGTATTGTTGGTTGCTTGCTCCTTGGGAAAGTGCATCTGGACTACGTACTTGAGGTGCTCTCCGGTGGGCGCGACAAGCAGCACGCCCGCACCGGCGCCTTGCAGCGAGAAGGCACCATCAAAGTACATCAGCCACTCTTTGCTTGCCTCTTTGACGGGGATGCTTGTCTCTGGAATTTCTTCATCTAGTGTTGGCGTCCATTCTGCTATGAACTCTGCCAATGCCCTGCTTTGGATAGTCGAAGTGCTCTCAAACTTGAGGCCAAAGCTTGACAGTTCCAGCGCCCCCTCGACAATCCTGCCTGTCGCTTCTGGATTTTGCAGTATCCTCTTTAGCGGAAAGCGAGTGACGACTGTGATCTCATGTGCTTGGAAGTAATGGCGCAGCTTTCTTGAGGCCATGAGGAGGCCGAAAAGCAACTTCTGCACACTAGAGTACCTTGATCTAGCCCCCTGTAGAAGGGAATTGACAAAGTAAACTGGACGCTGCACCATTCTCTTCTGCATCTTATCATGCTCCTGCGCAGATCCATCTTTGTCGGGACCAGAGCTTGTCGGCGAAGCCCCCTGCTTGTCGCTGGATGCATCTGCCGTGGTTGCTGGCTCATCATCTGCCTCCCTCTCCGCCACTAACGCAGCACTAACCACTTGATTGGTTGCCGCTATATACAGCAGCAACTTCTCTTGCGGCTTAGGTGCGACAAGCGTTGGAGTGGAGGACAGGTATCTCTTCAAGTCCTGCAGCGCAGCCTCCGCCTTCGGAGTCCATTTCATTGGACCTGCCTTTTTCAAAATTTTGAAAAATGGCAGGGCGCGCTCAGCAGATCTAGAGATAAACCTGCTGAGAGCAGCCACGCAACCGGCAAGCCTTCGTACATCCTTGACGCGCTTTGGTGCTTCGATCTGCTCAATGGCCTTGATCTTGTCAGGATTGGCTTCAATTCCCCGCTGAGACACGAAGAACCCGAGAAGTTTGCTGGAAGGGACTCCAAACACGCACTTCTCGGGGTTAAGCTTGAGGTTGATCTTGCACAGATTTGCAAATGTCTCGTCTAAATCTTGAATCAGGGTCGCCCTGTTCTTGCTCTTGACCACTATGTCATCCATGTAAGCTTCCACATTTCTGTGCATCTGCGGCTCAAAAGCGTGGTGGACTACCCTTGCGAATGTTGAACCAGCATTCTTCAAACCGAAAGGCATCCGTACGAAGCAGTACGTGCCACACGGGGTGATAAATGCGGTTTTCTCTTCATCCTCTTCTGCCATGAAGATCTGATGGTATCCTGAGTATGCATCAAGAAATGAGAGCAAATCACATCTGGCTATGGAGTCAACAATCTGGTCAATGCGCGGCAAGGGAAATGGGTCTTTGGGACAAGCTTTATTAACATCAGTGAAGTCAATACAAAGCCTCCATTTTCCGTTAGCCTTGCGCACGACAACAGGATTGGCCAACCACATGGGATGGAGCACTCCTCTGACAAGGCCTGCTGCTTCCAACTTCTTGATTTCTTCTGCGATGAATTCTTGGCGCTCCACTGCCTGTTTCCTGACTTTCTGCTTGACGTGGCCGCGCATGAGGACAGACGGCAAGGTGGTGCTCAATTACTTTCCTGGGAACACCGGGGATATCAGACGGTTGCCATGCAAACACGTCGACATTCGCCCGCAGGAAAGCAACGAGCGCGCTTTCCTATTTGGGGTCAAGAGTGGCGCTAATGGTGAAGGTACCACCAGTGCCGTCCTCCTTAGCGGACACCTTCTTGGTCTCAGGTGGAGCTGCCATTGCCTTCTTACACTTGCCGGTGGAGCTCGATGGTGCGTCCTCGGCGGTAGCGCAGCACTCCGAAGAGGTGCGCTTGCCGGAGTGGGCATCAGAACTCTTGCCGGAAGGTGCCGGCGGACCAGGCCCCTTTCGGTTCGGCGGGGGGCGGAGGTCGCACGAAGAGCAGATCGAGGCGAAACACACGAGCAGTTTACCCAGCTTCGGAGCTCTCCGGAGAGATAACACTCCTACTGCTGCTTGTCTGGTTCTATTATCTTGTGTTCTTGCTCTAGAGAGAGCGTAGTGTTTTCTGGCTCACGAATGA
The DNA here is from genome assembly GCF_002162155.2 of Triticum dicoccoides. Lineage (NCBI taxonomy): Eukaryota > Viridiplantae > Streptophyta > Magnoliopsida > Poales > Poaceae > Triticum > Triticum dicoccoides. Next base: position 142,155,923 of record NC_041392.1, read on the forward strand.
ATCAGAACCGGAGCCCCCCCACCTCCTCTACGTCGCGCATGGGCCTCCTTTTATACGCTAAAGGGGTCACCGACAGGTGGCAATGCAGAGAAGGGTACAAATGTAAAAAATGAGGTGGTTGGTACAGCTACTTGCACAGTGCACCCTGCCTAACCCTGATGGCAGGGGACACCCAAACAGTGCAGAAAAGGACTGTTAGGTGCGCCACCGTTCGCCACGATGGCGATCTTGTCAGCTTCGCATGCCACTGCGCACCGCTGGCTGCACAGCCTCCCCCCACGCGCGCCTGGAGAGGCCCCCAGAGCGACACGTTGGTGGATGCGCTGGAGCGTGGGCACAGAGTGGCCTCCTGCCGCGGCAAGCGCCTTGCCGCTGTTGTTATCTTGTCGGGTCCGGAAGCTTGTCGCTCACTGGGCTTCGAGGTACCTTGGTTGATCTTCCCGGCAAGCTCCTCTTGCCGGGGCCTTGTTGCCTTGCCGGAGCACGTGGCGCGTCGCGGCAAGTTCCTTGAAGTGCCTTGGTTGGCCTTCCTGGCAAGCTCCTCTTGCCGGGGCCTTGTCTCCTGAGCTTAAATACTTTGTTCTTGAATGGCTCCAATGGAACCACGGAGGATCTTGGCGTTCGCCCGACGAGTATTGCCGCGGGGTGCTGCAACTGCCCGTGCACAAGTTCGGGGTACTAGGGTTCCCCTATTCTAGTACACCGACAGGAGCCCCCGGGCCTGGGCCAGACACGGTGCCGAGCGCTGTTGGGCCAGGCCCAAGACAGGGCACGGGCACACGCGGACTGGGCCACGCCGAATCTCGCTCCGTATCCACCGCGCTCTCCCCTAACAGCACACATTGAATGCGGCATCGTGGGAGAGATCATGGGTGGTTCTTTATTCGGAAGGGCGAAACGTCCGCCCCGTCCCTCTTTATAAGCAGAGGAAACAGGGCCAGTTTGTTCCCCCTCGCTGGTTGCTACTACTCCGTCTTCACGAACCTCCGCCGCTCCCCTCCTTCTTCTCGAAGCCGAGAGAGCAGCGCTCCGCCCCCATTACCACTAGCATCACCAACGTCGTCGACCTCCCCCACCACCTCCGCCAGGCTCCGAAAGCCGACAAGGGAAAGGGCGTGAAGTCGGCCGAGGCACAGCGGCTCGCGGCGTTGCGGAAGGAGCGCGCGATCTTCTCCCCCCAGCTCGGCGTGCAGGAGCTGAGGGAGTACTTCTACCTCTTCTGGGTGACGGAGACGCGGGCGCATCCGCGCACGAGGGTACTCCCGGCCGCTGCTTCGGAGCGGCTCCAAACGGGTACCCGTTCTTCGCGCTATTCTTCTATTGCGGGCTCTGCCCGCCCTTCTCGGAGTTCTTCTGCGATATCATGAACACATATGGCTTCCGCCTCCTTGACTTCACCCCCAACGCCGTTCTGACCATGGCAGTTTTCGCACATTTGTGCGAAAACTTTGTCGGAGTCCACCCCAGTGTTGCCCTTTTCCGCCACTACTTCATACCTCGGGTAGAGAGGGGAGAGCCGCTTGCCGGAGGGATCGCCTGGATCTCGAGAGTCGGCAAGAAGGAGGCGTACTTGGAGGGTGAGCTCCGCAGCAAGTGGGATGAGTGGAGAGCGGAGTGGTGCTGGATCATCGAGGAGAATCCGCAGCCCTTCACCGCCGTGCGCCAAGCTCCAATAGTACGCGGCAACGACTGGAGCAACGTGGCCTCGAAAGACGAGAGGCTGAAGATCGCCATCACTATGATTCTTCGTCTCAGGCTTGCCGGGCTCACTGTAGGCGCTGTAGGCGCAGATTTCCTCCGCCGCCGCATCGCCCCCCTGCAGGAGAGGGGGAGGCCTGCCTGGGAGTTCAAGAACTCGGCGGATATCATGAGGCTGCGGCCGGGCCTCAACTACAACTTGACCGTCTTGGAGCTAGATGCAATGCTCCTGGAGTTGTTCAAACGCGACCCCCAGCACCCATTCACGCTGCCGAGGGGCGTAGTTCCCTTGCGATCTCCAGAACTGCCCGCGATCTCCAGAACTGTAAGAAAGTCGAGCAGCTTGTTGAGCAACAGAAAGCTGAATACGAGCGGCGTGACAAGGAGAAGGCCCAGGAAGGTGCTGGGGGATCCGGCAAGAAACGTCCTGGCCGAGGAGGATGCCGCGGCAAGGTCAAGCAGCGGCAAGGAGACAGACCCCCTCGCGGCCGCGACAAGGATAAAGATGACGATGACGATGAAGACATGGATGATGAGGAGACTGATGAGCAGGAGTTCCAGAAAGCCACAGAGGTCCTGTGCGTTGACGGTGGTGCTTCTCTGCATACCTCGCACCGCCAACTCAAACAGTGGGTGCGGGAGTTAATGCAGCAGAACCGCCCGTCGAGTCACGCAAGCCTCTGAAATGGTCCAGCACGCCTATCATCTTTGATATTGAGGACCACCCTGATCGCATAACTGCGGTCGGGTGCTTGCCGATGTTGTTTTCACCAACAATCCGCAACCTCAAGGTCACTAAGATGCTAGTTGACGGCGGGGCCGGCTTGAACCTGATCTCCTCCGCGGTGCTCCAGAAACTCCAGATCCCTGACAGCGAGCTCGAAGAGACCGGTACATTCCAAGGAATCAACCCGGGAAGGAGCAAGCCGAAGGGAAAGATCACGTTGCCGATAACATTTGGCAGCGAGCTGAACTTTAGGACTGAGAGGGTCACGTTTGACGTTGCTGACTTTCCATTACCTTACAATGGAATCCTTGGCCGTCCGGCACTCGCCAAGTTCATGGCAGCCTCTCACTATGCGTACAACGTACTGAAAATGCCAGGCCCGATAAGTGTCATCTCTGTCCCTGGCGACAAGAAGGATGCTCTTATCTGTGCCAACAAGATCTACCAGGAAGCAGCAGCCGCAGCAGAACGCAAGACACTTGCCGCTGAAGCTCCCGGGGGGAAGAAGAAGACCAAGTCCGGCAAGAGTTCTGATGCCCACTCCGGCAAGCGCACCTCTTCGGAGTGCTGCGCTACCATCAAGGACGCACCATCGAGCTCCACCGGCAAGTGTAAGAAGGCAATAACAGCTCCACCTGAGACCAAGAAGGTGTCCGCCAAGGAGGACGGTGCTGGTGGTACCTTCACCATCAGCGCCACTCGTGACCCCAAATAGGAAAGCGCGCTCGTTGCTTTCCTGCGGGCAAATGTCGACGTGTTTGCGTGGCAACCGTCTGATATCCCCGGTGTTCCCAGGAAAGTAATTGAGCACCACCTTGCCGTCTGTCCTCATGCGCGGCCCGTCAAGCAGAAAGTCAGGAAACATGCAGTGGAGCGCCAAGAATTCATCACAGAAGAAATCAAGAAGTTGGAAGCAGCAGGCCTTGTCAGAGGAGTGCTCCATCCCACGTGGTTGGCCAATCCTGTTGTCGTGCGCAAGGCTAACGGGAAATGGAGGCTTTGTATTGACTTCACTAATGTTAATAAAGCTTGTCCCAAAGACCCATTTCCCTTGCCGCGCATTGACCAGATTGTTGACTCCACAGCCGGATGTGATTTGCTTTCATTTCTTGATGCATACTCAGGATACCATCAGATCTTCATGGCAGAAGAGGATGAAGAGAAAACCGCATTTATCACCCCATGTGGCACGTACTGCTTCGTACGGATGCCTTTCGGTTTGAAGAATGCTGGTTCAACATTCGCAAGGGTAGTCCACCACGCTTTTGAGCCGCAGATGCACAGAAATGTGGAAGCTTACATGGATGACATAGTGGTCAAGAGCAAGAACAGGGCGACCCTGATTCAAGATTTAGACGAGACATTTGCAAATCTGCGCAAGATCAACCTCAAGCATAACCCCGAGAAGTGCGTGTTTGGAGTCCCTTCCGGCAAACTTCTCGGGTTCTTCATGTCTCAGCGGGGAATTGAAGCCAATCCCGACAAGATCAAGGCCATTGAGCAGATCGAAGCACCAAAGCGCGTCAAGGATGTACGAAGGCTTGCCGGTTGCGTGGCTGCTCTCAGCAGGTTTATCTCTAGATCTGCTGAGCGCGCCCTGCCATTTTTCAAAATTTTGAAAAAGGCAGGTCAAATGAAATGGACTCCGGAGGCGGAGGCTGCGCTGCAGGACTTGAAGAGATACCTGTCCTCCACTCCAACGCTTGTTGCACCTAAGCCGCAAGAGAAGTTGCTGCTGTATATAGCGGCAACCAATCAAGTGGTTAGTGCTGCGTTAGTGGCGGAGAGGGAGGCAGATGATGAGCCAGCAACCACGACAGATGCATCCAGCGACAAGCAGGGGGCTTCACCGACAAGCTCTGGTCCCGACAAAGATGGATCTGCGTAGGAGCATGATAAGATGCAGAAGAGAATGGTGCAGCGTCCAGTTTACTTTGTCAGTTCCCTTCTACAGGGGGCTAGATCAAGGTACTCTGGTGTGCAGAAGTTGCTTTTCGGCCTCCTCATGGCCTCGAGAAAGCTGCACCATTACTTCCAAGCACATGAGATCACAGTCGTCACTCGCTTTCCGCTAAAGAGGATACTGCAAAATCCAGAAGCGACAGGCAGGATTGTCGAGTGGGCGCTAGAACTGTCAAGCTTTGGCCTCAAGTTTGAGAGCACTTCGACTATGCAAAGCAGGGCATTGGCAGAGTTCATAGCAGAATGGACGCCAACACTAGATGAAGAAATTCTAGAGGCAAGCATCCCCGTCAAAGAGGCAAGCAAAGAGTGGCTGATGTACTTTGGTGGTGCCTTCTCGCTGCAAGGCGCCGGTGCGGGCGTGCTGCTTGTCGCGCCCACCGGGGAGCACCTCAAGTACGTAGTCCAGATGCACTTTCCCAAGGAGCAAGCAACCAACAATACTGCAGAGTATGAAGGATTGCTTGCCGGTCTTAGAATCGCAGCAGACCTTGGGATCAAGAAGCTCATTGTCAGGGGTGACTCACAGCTTGTCGTCCGCCAAGTGAATAAGAACTACCAGAGTCCATTGATGGAAGCATATGTTGATGAAGTGAGGAAGCTAGAAGAGCACTTTGACGGCCTACAGATGGAGCATATCCCAAGAGCTCAGAATGACATTGCTGATGGCCTGTCAAACTGCGCCGCACTAAAGTTACCTGTGGAACCAGGGATCTTTGTGCTCAAGTTGACTCAACCATCCGTAACACCATCAACTGGACAAAGCAAGAAGAGGAAGTTGGTTTCTAGTGACTACTTTCCGGCAGAGCTCCCCGAAGCCGCCGCCAAGAAAGTCCCCAAGATCAACACCAAGGATGCTGAGGGGCAGTCTGCTCCGGCAAGCCTTATGGTTTGTTCCGTTGAAGCAGACGTTCCCGACAAGTTTTGCTCCGGCAAACTTGCCGGGGGACATCAAGCTCCGGCAGGGCCGCAAATCCTTGCCGTGGAAGCGGATGTTCCCGCAGCAGCAGATGTGCCTTTAGTCCTTGTTGTCGAGCCACAAGCTCCAGCATGGGCACAGCAGATTGTCCATTTCCTTCAGACAGGAGAACTTCCCAAAGAGCAAGAAGAAGCGGAAAGAGTAGCCCGGCAGTCAAGTATGTACCAGTTTGTCGATAGCATACTGTACAGAAGAAGACTCAACAGTGTGAAATTGAAGTGTATTTGCCGGGAAGATGGACAAAAGCTGTTGGCAGAGATACATGGAGGCATATGTGGCCACCACATAGGCGCAAGAGCACTTGCCGGCAAAGCTTTCCGGCAAGGTTTCTTTTGGCCGACAGCCCTCCAGGATGCAACTGCACAAGTAACCAAGTGTGAAGCGTGCCAGTTCCACTCCAAACATATACACCAGCCAGCTCAAGCTCTCCAGACGATCCCTTTATCCTGGCCATTTTCGGTCTGGGGCTCGACATCCTCGGCCCTTTCCCCCGAGCTGTCGGGGGCTTTGAGTACTTGCACGTCGCAATCGACAAGTTCACAAAGTGGCCGGAAGTGCAGCCAGTGAGGAAGGTGACAGCACAGTCAGCCGTCAAGTTCTTCAGGTCAATTGTCTGCCGTTTCGGGATCCCTAACAGGATCATCGCCGACAACGACACGCAATTCACGAGCCGCACCTTCATGCAGTACGTCCAAGACCTTGGCACCAAGGTCTGCTTCGCTTCTGTTGCTCATCCGAGAAGCAACGGTCAAGCAGAGAGGGCAAATGCTGAAGTGCTGCGCGGGCTCAAGACCAGAACTTTCGACAAGCTGCGCAAGTGCGGAAGAAACTGGATCGAGGAGCTGCCGGTGGTTCTTTGGTCGATCAGAACGACGCCAAATCGAGCCACTGGCCAGACGCCTTTCGCTCTAGTCTATGGAGCAGAGGAAGTTCTCCCCATGGAACTCGTATACGGATCGCCTCGAGTGCTCGCTTATGATGAGCTTGAGCAAGAACAGCTGCGACAAGACGACGCGCTGCTCCTTGAGGAAGATCGTCTTCAGGCTGCTGTACGAGTTGCTCGATACCAGCAAGATTTGCGCCGCTACCATAGCCGCAAAGTTAAAGCTAGAAGCTTCGAGGAAGGCGACCTTGTTCTTCGGCGCGTTCAGTCCGCCAAGAATTCCAACAAGTTGACGCCGAAGTGGGAAGGCCCTTATCGGGTGAAACGAGTCACAAGGCCCGGCGCTGTCCGCCTTGAGACCGAAGATGGCATTCCGGTGAGCAACTCCTAGAACATAGAACATCTTCGTAAGTTTTTCCCGTAGGGCGCGGTTGCCGGAACCCGTTCCGGCAACCACCTTTTGTACAAGTCTTGCCGCTGTTGCATGTAATCCTTTGTACAAAGCCGGGCGCAGATCCCGTGCATAAGTAAAACCCCATGTGCTCCGCACAGCTTGTCAATTTCATGCATTAGTTTCTTCCTTGCATGTGTTATCTGACACTTTGTGCAGCACCTACATCCCGTAAGCAATAACGAGCTGAAGGGCTCCATATCATTATTTTCTCTTCTTTCTTCTTTTTCAACAAAGGAAAAGAAGGTTCCCTCGCACACAAGTTTGTCGGGGGGGGGGGAGGAGAAGGTTGTGGTATGGACCAGGCATCGTTCAAGCAAAGTTTTGCCTTGCCGGGAAGCACAACGACAGAAAAGCTAAGTTGCCAAAGTTTGAGCAATCAGTTTTTAAGTTTTTGAGTTATTTTCCTCGAACGACCCTGCTTTGTATGGAAAACCTGTGCGCGGAGGAACTAACTCGTGGCTAGTTGCCCCTTACTTTGTTTCGAGTCCGCTCAACAACTTAAGTGGGCTGCATCTAGTCGCGACAAGGTTTCTTGTCGGAAGCGGCGCCGCTAGCAGGCTGCTGAAGTTCCGCACTCAGCGCTCGCGGCTCGGGTGCCTGCGCCGACAAGTTCCCTAGAAGCGTAGGGTAAAAACATACAAAGGAAGGAATCTAGTAGAGGAAATAACATAGCAATTGATAACAGAAATAAAGTTATATTACAAGATAACTTGTCGCAGCTCTAACAGACTGTTTGCATAACATGATTAGCAGCAACAAGGGAAAAGAAGAAATGGGCGGCCTAGTCTACGCGTCCACCCTCGACCCGCTTGATCTCGCTCACCTTGTCCACAATGGGTCCTTGAGTGTGTCCCGATCGGCGTCTGGCGGCAAAGACTTGAGGACGTTGGTGAAGCTGAGGCCTGGATTGGGGAAGGCCACCTTCATCAGCACCTTCTAGAGAACCCCGGCACAGATTTGTGCGACTCGTCAGCCAGCTGCTTTGGGATCCTTTCCTGGAGCCGCTGGAGTGCCGTCGCCACGCCCTTGAAGAACAAGCTAAGCTTGGCGCTGGGTTGGAGATTCTCGTCGGAAGGATACCCAAAGTCCTCCATCCCCAGCTGCGCCAGCTCCTCGTTGATGACTGTGGCAGTATTCACCAGACCCTCGGTCCAGTGCTCCACAGTGTCTCTGAACGAGTTCTGGGTAACTGCAATGCTCTCCAGCAGCGCCGCGTCAGCCTTGACCTTCTCCGACAAGATCTTCTCCCGCTCCTTGGCGGCCTCCAGCGTCTGCGTCAGCGTGGCCAGCTTCAGCTCCAGGTCCGCGTTGGAATCCTTGGCGGCGCTGAGCTCCTTGCCCCTCTCCGCGAGAAGACCTTGCAGCTCAATGTGGGCGGCAGCATCCTTCTCACGCTCACGCTTGAGCGCGGCAAGCTCCTCGCCGCTCTTCCCAATGTTGGCCTCCAGCTGCGCCACCTTCTCCTCCAGCTCCTTCTTGGCGGCCTCTGCGGTCGCGGCAGCGTCCTTTGCTTCCTTGAGCGCTCCGCCAAGTGCTTGCTCCCGCTCGGCAAGCTCCTCCTCATAGCTGTCGAGGTTGGCTTTCCGCTGCACCAACTCGCCTTCCCGCGCAGACTGCTTCTCGGCGGCCAGCCTTTGCTCCTCCTCAGCTTCGGCCTTCTCGAGAAGGAAGGTCGTGCGCTCCTCGTCTAGTCGCTCCCTCTCCTGTGCCAAGGACCGGAGAGCTTCTTGATTGTGGCCCCGGAGCTCCTCTGCGCGCTTCTCCATGTCAACTCCCGCCTTCGCGACAAGCGCTTCCCGGGAAGCCAGCTTGGCTTGCCGGGCGCGGTAGAGTGACAGCAGCTTCCGCAGCAGCTGCTCCTCCTCAGGCTCGCCACTGCTGCTGCTGGGCGCGTCGACCAACGACAGCCCGGCGGAGGCGAGCACCTCCCCGTCAAAAGTTTCCCCCTCGACCGGCGCCCTGGAGCTCGACGCCGAGGGTAGCTTGATGAAGATGTCGTCGCCGGCCTTCAAGTAGGCGCCGGGCTGGGGCTCCTCGGAGCCCGGCTCCGCTGAAGCGGCAGAGGGATCGGCGGTCGGCGCAGCGCCTGGCGCTCCTGCGGCCTCCGGGTCGTTAGTGCGATCGCCCGACCCCTCGCCGCCCTCTGCGCCGGCAGCCTTGGCGGCTTCCTCGCCGGCGGTCTCATCAGCACTAGCCCCTTCCTCGCCGGTGCCCTCTGTCTCCATTGGCTCAGCCGCAGATGGGTCTGAAGAACGAAGAAAGGGGAAGAATCAATCAAAAGTCCAAGAGAAGAAAATCAGAAGAAGAAGAACCCAAGGGAAAGTTTTTGGACAAGTAGATCACCTGTGCCAAGATCTGCAGTTGCGGTCTCGGCCGCCGCAGGATCGACGGTGCTGCCCCTTGCCGGAGAGTTCTCCCTTGCCGGAGAGCGCTCCCTTACCGGGAACCCCTCCCTTGGCGGCGTAGTCGAAGCAGAGGGCACTCCGGGACCAGCTTCCGAGTGCTCCTGATGTGGCTGCTCTGCTCCTACACAAGTCAACAAGTAAGATATCAACAAAGGAAAAAAGCACTCATGCGCGCCCGACAGCAGAAAGCTAACTATGAACTTACGCTGGGGGCTGCGCTGGGGGCTGCTTTGAGGAGTGATTGCTGGGTCCATCAAGGTGGTCTCAGACCCACCCCCTGCTGACACGGTGGGGTCGTCTTCGATGACAATCACCGCGGCCTTGGCCCTCTTCGCCGCTCTCTGGGCCAGCGTCCTGAAAAGAAAGGAGTCCAGATTGAAGCAAGTCAGATAAAAGATAAAAACAGCAAGATTGAAGAACTACAAGAGCACCAAAGAAGCTTACTCTTCTTCCTCCTCGTCGGAGCTGAGCGCGGAAAGATCGAAGTCCGGCTCCCCTCTGGCGCGGCGAGGCGGAGGAGTAGGATCCCTTGCTCGCTTGGCGGGGGCGGTGGCGGCGGCCCGGGAAGATCCCGCTCCAGTTGCCGCTGCTGCGTGAGGCACTCCCGCGGCAACATTGCTTGGCGCGGTAGAGCGTGTCGCACGGCTCGGCGGCTGTTGACCCGGCTGCCGCCCCGCCGCGTCCCCGGCCCTGCGAAGGCGCCTCCTTGGCGGGGCCGGGAGCTCCGCCTGCGGCAAGTCTTCTGAAGGCTCGGGTTCTTCCTCGCCGGCCTCGCTCAGCTCGGCTTCAGAAGAGGCAGGCTCTTCCTCGCCAATGAACTCCGCACGCTCGGCAAGGTTTGCCGCTTCTGCCGCCTCCGCCTCCTCCACAGTGAACCCGAACACGCCCGCGGCAGCTGCGGCCGCAACCTCTTCCGCCCTAGTGGCGATGCGCTGTAGCTCCTCGTCGGTGGTGTCACGAGTGAGGCTCTTCTGCTCGTCAGCATGGACCGGCACTTCTTCCAAATTGTCGAAGAACGCTTGCACGTCGTCATCCGCAGGCTCTTGCCAAGTTGGAACGATTCCGTGTGAATCGCACAACGGCATCATGGCGCGGATCCGGTCAAGCAAAGAGTTATTGCACAAGGGAACTACGCCCCTCGGCAGCGTGAATGGGTGCTGGGGGTCGCGTTTGAACAACTCCAGGAGCATTGCATCCAGCTCCAAGACGGTGAAGTTGTAGTTGAGGCCCGGCCGCAGCCTCATGATATCCGCCGAGTTCTTGAACTCCCAGGCCGGCCTCCCCCTCTCCTGCAGGGGGATGATGCAGCGGCGAAGGAAATCTGCGCCTACAACGCCTACAGTGAGCCCGACAAGCCTGAGACGAAGAATCCTAGTGATGGCGATCTTCGGCCTCTCGTCTTCCGGGGCCACGTTGCTCCAGTCGTTGCTGCGTACTATTGGAGCTTGGCGCACGGCGGTGAAGGGCTGCGGATTCTCCAGTCGTTGCCGAGGTATGAAGTAGTGGCGGAAAAGGGCAACACTGGGGTGGACCCCGACAAAGTTTTCGCACAAATGTGCGAAAACTGCCATGGTCAGAACGGCGATGGGGGTGAAGTCAAGGAGGCGGAAGCCATATGTGTTCATGATATCGCAGAAGAACTCCGAGAAGGGCGGGCAGAGCCCGCAATAGAAGAATAGCGCGAAGAACGTGTACCCATTTGGAGCCAGCTCCGAAGCAGCGGCCGGGAGTACCCTCGTGCGCGGATGCGCCCGCGTCTCCGTCGCCCAGAAGAGGTAGAAGTACTCCCTCAGCTCCTGCACGCCGAGCTGGGGGGAGAAGATCGCCCGCTCCTTCCGCAACGCCGCGAGCCGCTGCACCTCGGCCGACTTCACGCCCTTTCCCTTGTCGGCTTTCGGAGCCATGGCAGAGGTGGTGGGGGAGGTCGACGGCGTTGGTGATGCTGGTGGCAATGGGGGGCGGAGCGCTGCTCTCTCGGCTTCGAGAAGAAGGAGGGGAGCGGCGGAGGTTCGTGAAGGCGGAGTAGTAGCAACCGGCGAGGGGGAACGAACTGCCCCTGTTTCCTCTGCTTATAAAGAGGGACGGGGGGACGTTTCGCCCTTCCGAATAAAGAACCACCCACGATCTCTCCCACGATGCCGCATTCAACGCGTGCCGTTAGGGGAGAGCGCGGTGGATACGGAGCGAGATTCGGCGTGGCCCAGTCTGCGTGTGCCCGTGCCCTGTCTTGGGCCTGGCCCAACAGCGCTCGGCACCGTGTCTGGCCCAGGCCCGGGGGCTCCTGTCGGTGTACTAGAATAGGGGAACCCTAGTACCCTGAACTTGTGCATGAGCAGTTGCAGTACCCCGCGGCAAGGCTCGCCGGGCGAACGCCAAGATCCTCCGTGGTTCCATTGGATCCATTCAAGAACAAAGTATTTAAGCTCAGGAGACAAGGCCCCGGCAAGAGGAGCTTGCCGGGAAGGCCAACCAAGGCACTTCAAGGAACTTGCCGCGACGCGCCACGCGCTCCGGCAAGGCAACAAGGCCCCGGCAAGAGGAGCTTGCCGGGAAGATCAACCAAGGTACCTCGAAGCCCGGTGAGCGACAAGCTTCCGGACCCGACAAGATAACAACAGCGGCAAGGCGCTTGCCGCGGCAGGCGGCCACTCTGTGCCCACGCTCCAGCGCATCCACCAACGTGTCGCTCTGGGGGCCTCTCCAGGCGCGCGTGGCGGGAGGCTGTGCAGCCAGCGGTGCGCAGTGGCATGCGAAGCTGACAAGATCGCCATCGTGGCGAACAGTGGCACCCCTAACAGTCCTTTTCTGCACTGTTTGGGCGACCCGGACGGGCATTTAATGCCCTTGTCCCCTGCCGTCAGGGTTAGGTAGGGTGCACTGTGCAAGTAGCTGTACCAACCACCTCATTTTTTACATTTGTACCCTTCTCTGCGTTGCCACCTGTCAGTGACCCCTTTAGCATATAAAAGGAGGCCCATGCGCGACGTAGAGGAGGTTGGGGGGCTCCGGTTCTGATTCATTCGTGAGCCAGAAAACACTACGCTCTCTCTAGAGCAAGAACACAAGATAATAGAACCAGACAAGCAGCAGTAGGAGTGTTATCTCTCCGGAGAGCTCCGAAGCTGGGTAAACTGCTCGTGTGTTTCCCCTCGATCTGCTCTTCGTGCGACCTCCGCCCCCCCGCAGAACCGAAAGGGGCCTGGTCCGCCGGCCCCATAGGTGTTCGTGGATCAGTTTCCCCGACATCTTTGAGGATGGCGCTGGTGGTACCTTCACCATCAGCGCCACTCTTGACCCCAAATAGGAAAGCGCGCTCGTTGCTTTCCCGCGGGCGAATGTCGACGTGTTTGCATGGCAACCGTCTGATATCCCCGGTGTTCCCAGGAAAGTAATTGAGCACCACCTTGCCGTCTGTCCTCATGCGCGGCCCGTTAAGCAAAAAGTCAGGAAATAGGCAGTGGAGCACCAAGAATTCATTGCAGAAGAAATCAAGAAGTTGGAAGCAGCAGGCCTTGTCAGAGGAGTGCTCCATCCCACGTGGTTGGCCAATCCTGTTGTCGTGCGCAAGGCTAACGGGAAATGGAGGCTTTGTATTGATTTCACTGATGTTAATAAAGCTTGTCCCAAAGACCCATTTTCCTTGCCGCGCATTAACCAGATTGTTGACTCCACAGCCGGATGTGATTTGCTTTCATTTCTTGATGCAAACTCAGGATACCATCAGATCTTCATGGCAGAAGAGGATGAAGAGAAAACCGCATTTATCACCCCGTGTGGCACGTACTGCTTCGTACGGATGCCTTTCGGTTTGAAGAATGCTGGTTCAACATTCGCAAGGGTAGTCCACCACGCTTTTGAGCCGCAGATGCACAGAAATGTGGAAGCTTACATGGATGACATAGTGGTCAAGAGCAAGAACAGGGCGACCCTGATTCAAGATTTAGACGAGACATTTGCAAATCTGCGCAAGATCAACCTCAAGATTAACCCCGAGAAGTGCGTGTTTGGAGTCCCTTCCGGCAAACATCTCGGGTTCTTCGTGTCTCAGCGGGGAATTGAAGCCAATCCCGACAAGATCAAGGCCATTGAGCAGATCGAAGCACCAAAGCGCGTCAAGGATGTACGAAGGCTTGCCGCTTGCGTGGCTGCTCTCAGCAGGTTTATCTCTAGATCTGCTGAGCGTGCCCTGCCATTTTTCAAAATTTTGAAAAAAGCAGGTCCAATGAAATGGACTCCGGAGGTGGAGGCTGCGCTGCAGGACTTGAAGAGATACCTGTCCTCCACTCCAACGCTTGTCGCACCTAAGCCGCAAGAGAAGTTGCTGCTGTATATAGCGGCAACCAATCAAGTGGTTAGTGCTGCATTAGTGGCGGAGAGGGAGGCAGATGATGAGCCAGCAACCACGACAGATGCATCCAACGACAAGCAGGGGGCTTCGCCGACAAGCTCTGGTCCCGACAAAGATGGATGTGCGCAGGAGCATGATAAGATGCAGAAGAGAATGGTGCAGCGTCCAGTTTACTTTGTCAGTTCCCTTCTACAGGGGGCTAGATCAAGGTACTCTGGTGTGCAGAAGTTGCTTTTCGGCCTCCTCATGGCCTCGAGAAAGCTGCGCCATTACTTCCAAGCACATGAGATCACAGTCGTCACTCGCTTTCCGCTAAAGAGGATACTGCAAAATCCAGAAGCGACAGGCAGGATTGTCGAGTGGGCGCTGGAACTGTCAAGCTTTGGCCTCAAGTTTGAGAGTACTTCGACTATCCAAAGCAGGGCATTGGCAGAGTTCATAGCAGAATGGACGCCAACACCAGATGAAGAAATTCTAGAGACAAGCATCCCTGTCAAAGAGGCAAGCAAAGAGTGGCTGATGTACTTTGATGGTGCCTTCTCGCTGCAAGGCACCGGTGCAGGCGTGCTGCTTGTCGCGCCCACCGGAGAGCACCTCAAGTACGTAGTCCAGATGCACTTTCCCAAGGAGCAAGCAACCAACAATACTGCAGAGTATGAAGGATTGCTTGCCAGTCTTAGAATCGCAGCAGACCTTGGGATCAAGAAGCTCATTGTCAGGGGTGACTCACAGCTTGTCGTCCGCCAAGTGAACAAGAACTACCAGAGTCCATTGATGGAAGCATATGTTGATGAAGTGAGGAAGCTAGAAGAGCACTTTGACGGCCTACAGATGGAGCATATCCCAAGAGCTCAGAATGACATTGCTGATGGCCTGTCAAAGTGCGCCGCACTAAAGTTACCTGTGGAACCAGGGATCTTTGTGCTCAAGTTGACTCAACCATCCGTAACACCATCAACTGGACAAAGCAAGAAGAGGAAGTTGGTTTCTGGTGACTACTTTCCGGCAGAGCTCCCCGAAGCTGCCGCCAAGAAAGTCCCCAAGATCAACACCAAGGATGCTGAGGGGCAGTCTGCTCCGGCAAGCCTTATGGTTTGTTCCGTTGAAGCAGACGTTCCCGACAAGTTTTGCTCCGGCAAACTTGCCGGGGGACATCAAGCTCCAGCAGGGCCACAAATCCTTGCCGTAGAAGCGGATGTTCCCGCAGCAGCAGATGTGCCTTTAGTCCTTGTTGTCGAGCCACAAGCTCCAGCATGGGCACATCAGATTGTCCATTTCCTTCATGTTTTCCTTCAGACATGAGAACTTCCCGAAGAGCAAGAAGAAGCGGAAAGAGTAGCCCGGCAGTCAAGTATGTACCAGTTTGTCGATAGCATACTGTACAGAAGAAGACTCAACGGTGTGAAATTGAAGTGTATTTGCCGGGAAGATGGACAAAAGCTGTTGGCAGAGATACATGGAGGCATATGTGGCCACCACATAGGCGCAAGAGCACTTGCCGGCAAAGCTTTCCGGCAAGGTTTCTTTTGGCCGACAGCCCTCCAGGATGCAACTGCACAAGTAACCAAGTGTGAAGCGTGCCAGTTCCACTCCAAACAGATACACCAGCCAGCTCAAGCTCTCCAGACGATCCCTTTATCCTGGCCATTTTTGGTCTGGGGGCTCGATATCCTCGGCCCTTTCCCCCGAGCTGTCGGGGGCTTTGAGTACTTGTACGTCGCAATCGACAAGTTCACAAAGTGGCCGAAAGTGCAGCCAGTGAGGAAGGTGACAGCACAGTCAGCCGTCAAGTTCTTCAGGTCAATTGTCTGCCGTTTCGGGATCCCTAACAGGATCATCACCGACAACGGCACGCAATTCACGAGCCGCACCTTCATGCAGTACGTCCAAGACCTTAGCACCAAGGTCTGCTTCGCTTCTGTTGCTTATCTGAGAAGAAACGGTCAAGCAGAGAGGGCAAATGCTGAAGTGCTGCGCGGGCTCAAGACCAGAACTTTCGACAGGCTGCGCAAGTGCGGAAGAAACTGGATCGAGGAGCTGCCGGTGGTTCTTTGGTCGATCAGAACGACGCCAAATCGAGCCACTGGCCAGACGCCTTTCACTCTAGTCTATGGAGCAGAGGCAGTTCTCCCCACAGAACTCGTATACGGATCGCCTCGAGTGCTCGCTTATGATGAGCTTGAGCAAGAACAGCTGCGACAAGACGACGCGCTGCTCCTTGAGGAAGATCGTCTTCAGGCTGCTGTACGAGCTGCTTGATACCAGCATGCTTTGCGCCGCTACCATAGCCGCAAAGTTAAAGCCAGAAGCTTCGAGGAAGGCGACCTTGTTCTTCGGCGCGTTCAGTCCACCAAGAATTCCAACAAGTTGACGCCAAAGTGGGAAGGCCCTTATCGGGTGAAACGAGTCACAAGGCCCGACGCTGTCCGCCTTGAGACCGAAGATGGCATTCCGGTGAGCAACTCCTTGAACATAGAACATCTTCGTAAGTTTTTCCCGTAGGGCGCGGTTGCCGGAACCCGTTCCGGCAACCACCTTTTGTACAAGTCTTGCCGCTGTTCCATGTAATCCTTTGTACAAAGCCGGGCGCAGATCCCGTGCATAAGTAAAACCCCATGTGCTCCGCACAGCTTGTCAATTTCATGCATTAGTTTCTTCCTTGCATGTGTTATCTGACACTTTGTGCAGCACCTACATCCCGTAAGCAATAACGAGCTGAAGGGCTCCATATCATTATTTTCTCTTCTTTCTTCTTTTTCAACAAAGGAAAAGAAGGTTCCCTCGCACACAAGTTTGTCGGGGGGGAAGGAGAAGGTTGTGGTATGGACCAGGCGTCGTTCAAGCAAAGTTTTGCCTTGCCGGGAAGCACAACGACAGAAAAGCTAAGTTGCCAAAGTTTGAGCAATCAGTTTTTAAGTTTTTGAGTTATTTTCCTCGAACGACCCTGCTTTGTATGGAAAACCTGTGCGTGGAGGAACCAACTCGTGGCTAGTTGCGCCCTTACTTTGTTTCGAGTCTGCTCAACAACTTAAGTGTGCTGCATCTAGTCGCGACAAGGTTTCTTGTCGGAAGCGGCGCCGCCAGCAGGCTGCTGAAGTTCCGCACTCAGCGCTCGCGGCTCGGGTGCCTGCGCCGACAAGTTCCCTAGAAGCGTAGGGTAAAAACATACAAAGGAAGGAATCTAGTAGAGGAAATAACGTAGCAATTGATAACAGAAATAAAGTTATATTACAAGATAACTTGTCGCAGCTCTAATAGACTGTTTGCATAACATGATTAGCAGCGACAAGGGAAAAGAAGAAATGGGCAGCCTAGTCTACGCGTCCGCCCTCGACCCGCTTGATCTCGCTCACCTTGTGCACAATGGGTGCGACAAGGGCCTTGAGTGTGTCCCGATCGGCGTCTGGCGGCAAAGACTTGAGGACGTTGGTGAAGCTGAGGCCTGGATTGCGGAAGGCCACCTTCATCAGCACCTTCTGGAGAATCCCGACACAGATTTTGCGCGACTCGTCGGCCAGCTGCTTTGGGATCCTTTCTGGGAGCCGCAGGAGTGCCGTCGCCACGCCCTTGAAGAACAGGCTGAGCTTGGCGCTGGGTTGGAGGTTCTCGGCGGAGGGATACCCAAAGTCCTCCATCCCCAGCTGCGCCAGCTCCTCGTTGATGACTGCGGCAGTATTCACCAGACCCTCGGTCCAGTGCTCCATAGTGTCTCTAAACGAGTTCTGGGTAACTGCAATGCTCTCCAGCAGCGCCGCGTCAGCCTTGACCTTCTCTGACAAGGTCTTCTCCCGCTCCTTGGCGGCTTCCAGCGTCTGCGTCAGCGTGGCCAGCTTCAACTCCAAGTCCGCATTGGAATCCTTGGCGGCGCTGAGCTCCTTGCCCCTCTCAGCGAGAAGACCTTGCAGCTCACCGTGGGCGGCTGCATCCTTCTCACGCTCACGCTTGAGCACGGCAAGCTCCTCGCCGCTCTTCCCAATGCCAGCCTCCAGCCACACCACCTTCTCCTCCAGCTCTTTCTTGGCGGCCTCTGCGATCGCGGCAGCGTCCTTTGCTTCCTTGAGCGCCCCGCCAAGTGCTTGCTCGCGCTCAGCGAGCTCCTCCTCGTAGCTGTCGAGGTTGGCTTTCCGCTCCACCAACTTGCCTTCCCGCGCAGACTGCTTCTCGGCGGCCAGCCTTTGCTCCTCCTCAGCTTCGGCCTTCTCGAGAAGGAAGGCCGTGCGCTCCTCGTCTAGTCGCTCCCTCTCCTGTGCCAAGGACCGGAGAGCTTCTTGATTGTGGCCCCGGAGCTCGTCCACGCACTTCTCCATATCAACTCCCGCCTTCGCAACAAGCGCTTCCCGGGAAGCCAGCTTGGCTTGCCGAGCGCGGTAGAGTGACAACAGCTTCCGCAGCAGCTGCTCCTCCTCAGGCTCGCCACTGCTGCTGCTGGGCGCGTCGACCAACGACAGCCCGGCGGAGGCGAGCACCTCCCCGTCAAAAGTTTCCCCCTTGACAGGCGCCCTGGAGCTCGACACCCAGGGTAGCTCGATGAAGATGTCGTCGCCGGCCTTCAAGTAGGCGCCAGGCTGGGGCTCCTCGGAGCCCGGCTCCGCAGAAGCGGCAGAGGGATCGGCGGTCGGCGCAGCGCCTGGCGCTCCTGCGGCCTCCGGGTCGTCAGTGCGATCGCCCGACCCCTCGCCGCCCTCTGCGCCGGCAGCCTTGGCGGCTTCCTCGCCGGCGGTCTCATCAGCACCAGCCCCTTCCTCGCCGGCGCCCTCGGTCTCCATTGGCTCAGCCGCAGATGGGTCTGAAGAACGAAGAAGGGAGAAGAATCAATCAAAAATCCAAGAGAAGAAAATCAGAAGAAGAAGAACCCGAAAGTTTTTGGACAAGTAGATCACCTGTGCCAAGATCTGCAGTTGCGGTCTTGGCCGCCGCAGGATCGACGGTGCTGCCCCTTGCCGGAGAGCGCTCCCTTACCGGGAACCCCTCCCTTGGCGGCGTAGTCGAAGCAGAGGGCACTTCGGGACCAGCTTCCGAGCGCTCCTGATGTGGCTGCTCTGCTCCTACACAAGTCAACAAGCAAGATATCAACAAAGGAAAAAAGCACTCATGCGCGCCCAACAGCAGAAAGCTAACTATGAACTTACGCTGGGGGCTGCTTTGAGGAGTGATTGCCGGGTCCGTCAAGGTGGTCTTAGACCCACCCCCTGCTGACACGGTGGGGTCGTCTTCGATGACAATCACCGCGGCCTTGGCCCTCTTCGCTGCTCTCTGGGCCAACGTCCTGAAAAGAAAGGAGTCCAGATTGAAGCAAGTCAGATACAAGATAAAAACAGCAAGATTGAAGAACTACAAGAGCACCAAAGAAGCTTACTCTTCTTCCTCCTCGTCGGAGCTGAGCGCGGAAAGATCGAAGTCCGGCTCCCCTCTGGCGCGGCGAGGCGGAGGAGTAGGATCCCTTGCTCGCTTGGCGGGGGCGGGGGCGGCGGCCCGGGAAGATCCCGCTCCAGTTGCCGCTGCTGCGTGAGGCGCTCCTGCGGCAACATTGCTTGCCGCGGTAGAGCGTGTCGCACGGCTCGGCGGCTGTTGACCCGGCTGCCGCCCCGCCGCGTCCCCGGCCCTGCGAAGGCGCCTCCTTGGCGGGGCCGGGGGCTCCGCCTGTGGCAAGTCTTCTGAAGGCTCGGGTTCTTCCTCGCCGGCCTCGCTCGACTCGGCTTCATAACCGGCAGGCTCTTCCTCGCCAATGAACTCCGCACACTCGGCAAGGTTTGCCGCTTCTGCCGCCTCCGCCTCCTCCACAGTGAACCCGAACACGCCCGCGGCAGCTGCGGCCGCAACCTCTTCCGCCCTAGTGGCGACGCGCTGCAGCTCCTCGTCGGTGGTGTCACGAGTGAGGCTCTTCTGCTCGTCAGCGTGGACCAGCACTTCTTCCAAATTGTCGAAGAACGCTTGCACGACGTCATCCGCAGGCTCTTGCCAAGTTGGAACGATTCCGTGTGAATCGCACAACGGCATCATGGCCCGGATCCGGTCAAGCGAAGAGTTATTGCACAAGGGAACTACGCCCCTCGGCAGCGTGAATGGGTGCTGGGGGTCGCGTTTGAACAACTCCAGGAGCATTGCGTCCAGCTCCAAGATGGTGAAGTTGTAGTTGAGGCCCGGCCGCAGCCTCATGATAACCGTCGAGTTCTTGAACTCCGAGGCGGGCCTCCCCCTCTCCTACAGGGGGGCGATGCAGCGGCGGAGGAAATCTGCGCCTACAGCGCCTACAGTGAGCCCGGCGAGCCTGAGACGAAGAATCCTAGTGATGGCGATCTTCAGCCTCTCGTCTTCCGGGGCCACGTTGCTCCAGTCATTGCCGCGTACTATTGGAGCTTGGCGCACGGCGGTGAAGGGCTACGGATTCTCCTCGACGATCCAGCACCACTCCGCTCTCCACTCATCCCACTTGCTGCGGAGCTCACCCTCCAAGTACGCCTCCTTCTTGCCGACTCTCGAGATCCAGGCGATCCCTCCGGCAAGCGGCTCTCCCCTCTCTACCCGAGGTATGAAGTAGTGGCGGAAAAGGGCAACACTGGGGTGGACTCCGACAAAGTTTTCGCACAAATGTGCAAAAACTGCCATGGTCAGGACGGCGTTGGGGGTGAAGTCAAGGAGGTGGAAGCCATATGTGTTCATGATATCGCAGAAGAACTCTGAGAAGGGCGGGCAGAGCCCGCAATAGAAAAATAGCGCGAAGAACGGGTACCCGTTTGGAGCCAGCTCCGAAGCAGCGGCCGGGAGTACCCTCGTGCGCGGATGCGCCCGCGTCTCCGTCGCCCAGAAGAGGTAGAAGTACTCCCTCAGCTCCTGCACGCCGAGCTGGGGGGAGAAGATCGCCCGCTCCTTCCGCAACGCCGCGAGCCGCTGCTCCTCGGCCGACTTCACGCCCTTTCCCTTGTTGGCTTTCGGAGCCATGGCGGAGGTGGTGGGGGAGGTCGACGGCATTGGTGATGCTGGTGGCAATGGGGGGCGGAGTGCTGCTCTCTCGGCTTCGAGAAGAAGGAGGGGAGCGACGGAGGTTCGTGAAGACGGAGTAGTAGCAACCAGCGAGGGGGAACGAACTGCCCCTGTTTCCTCTGCTCATAAAGAGGGACGGGGCGGACGTTTCGCCCTTCCGAATAAAGAACCACCCACGATCTCTCCCACGATGCCGCATTCAACGCGTGCCGTTAGGGGAGAGCACGGTGGATACGGAGCGAGATTCGGCGTGGCCCAGTCCGCGTGTGCCCGTGCCCTGTCTTGGGCCTGGCCCAACAGCGCTCGGCACCGTGTCTGGCCCAGGCCCGGGGGCTCCTGTCGGTGTACTAGAATAGGGGAACCCTAGTACCCCGAACTTGTGCACGGGCAGTTGCAGCACCCCGCGGCAAGGCTCGCCGGGCGAACGCCAAGATCCTCCGTGGTTCCATTGGAGCCATTCAAGAACAAAGTATTTAAGCTCAGGAGACAAGGCCCCGGCAAGAGGAGCTTGCCGGGAAGGCCAACCAAGGCACTTCAAGGAACTTGCCGCGACGCGCCACGCGCTCCGGCAAGGCAACAAGGCCCCGGCAAGAGGAGCTTGCCGGGAAGATCAACCAAGGTACCTTGAAGCCCGGTGAGCGACAAGCTTCCGGACCCGACAAGATAACAACAGCGGCAAGGCGCTTGCCGCGGCAGGCGGCCACTCTGTGCCCACGCTCCAGCGCATCCACCAACGTGTCGCTCTGGGGGCCTCTCCAGGCACGCGTGGCGGGAGGCTGTGCAGCCAGCGGTGCGCAGTGGCATGCGAATCTGACAAGATCGCCATCGTGGCGAACGGTGGCGCCCCTAACAGTCCTTTTCTGCACTGTTTGGGCGACCCGGACGGGCATTTAATGCCCTTGTCCCCTGCTGTCAGGGTTAGGTAGGGTGCACTGTGCAAGTAGCTGTACCAACCACCTCATTTTTTACATTTGTACCCTTCTCTGCGTTGCCACCTGTCGGTGACCCCTTTAGTGTATAAAAGGAGGCCCATGCGCGACGTAGAGGAGGTTGGGGGGCTCCGGTTCTGATTCATTCGTGAGCCAGAAAACACTACGCTCTCTCTAGAGCAAGAACACAAGATAATAGAACCAGACAAGCAGCAGTAGGAGTGTTATCTCTCCGGAGAGCTCCGAAGCTGGGTAAACTGCTCGTGTGTTTCGCCTCGATCTGCTCTTCGTGCGACCTCCGCCCCCCGCCGAACCGAAAGGGGCCCGGTCCACCGGCCCCATAGGTGTTCATGGATCAGTTTCCCCGACAGCATATGAGGAAACCTCAATTCCATTTTTTTTGTAATTTTCTTTTATAGACTAAACTAGTGATAAAACAAGAAACTAAAAGATTCGATTGCAAGGTATAAAGATATACCTTCAAGCACTAACCTCCCCGACAACTACACCAGAAAAGAGCTTAGTTGACGAGGTGTTAGTGCTGCTTACCTCGCCTCCCCGGGAATGGCGCCAGAAAAGAGCTTGATGTCTACTACGCAACCTTCTTCTTGTAGACTCGTGTTGGGCCTCCAAGCGCAGTGTTTTGTAGGACAGTAGCAAATTTCCCTCAAGTGGATGACCTAAGGTTTATCAATCCGTGGGAGGCGTAGGATGAAGATGGTCTCTCTCAAACAACCCTGCAACCAAATAACAAGAGTCTCTTGTGTCCCCAACACACCCAATACAATGGTAAATTGTATAGGTGCACTAGTTCGGCGAAGAGATGGTGATACAAGTGCAATATGGATAGTAGATATAGGTATTTTTTAATCTAAAAATATAAAACAACAAGGTAACTAACGGTAAAACTGAGCGAAAATGGTATTGCAATGCTAGGAAATAAGGCCTAGGGTTCATACTTTCACTAGTGTAAGTTCTCTCAACAATGATAACATAATTAGACATATGACAATGCCTCAACATGCAACAAAGAGTCACTCCAAAGTCACTAATAGCGGAGAACAAACGAAGAGAGTATTGTAGGGTATGAAACCACCTCAAAGTTATTCTTTTTGATCAACCTATTGGGCTATTCCTATAAGTGTCACAAACAGCCCTAGAGTTCGTACTCAAATAACTCCTTAAGATACACATCAACCAAAACCCTAATGTCACCTTGATACTCCAATGTCACCACAAGTATCTGCGGGTTTGATTATACGACATGCATCACACAAACTCATATTCATCTATTCAAACCAACACAAAGAACTTCAAAGAGTGCCCCAAAGTTCCTACCGGAGGGTCAAGACGAAAACGTGTCCCAACCCCTATGCATAAGTTCCCAAGGTCACAAAACGTGCAAGTTGATCACCAAAACATACATCAAGTGGATCACATGAATATCCCATTGTCACCACAGATAAGCACACGCAAGACATACATCAAGTGTTCTCAAATCCTTAAAGACTCAATCCAATAAGATAACTTCAAGGGAAAACTCAATCCATTACAAGAGGGTAGAGGGGGAGAAACATCATAAGATCCAACTATAATAGCAAAGCTCGTGGTACATCAAGATCGTGCCAAATCAAGAACACGAGAGAGAGAGAGAGAGAGATATCAAACACATAGCTACTAGTACATACCCTCAGCCCCGAGGGTGAACTACTCCCTCCTTATCATGGAGAGCGCTGGGATGATGAAGATGGCCACCGGTGATGATTTCCCCCTCCGGCAGGGTGCCGAAACAGGGTCCCGATTGGTTTTTGTTGTCTATAGAGGCTTGCGGCGGCGGAACTCCCGATCTAGGTTCTGTTCTGGTGGTTTGGGGATATATAAGAGGTGTTGCCGTCGAGAACAAGTCAGGGGAGTCCATGAGGGGCCCACAAGGTTGGAGGGCGCGCCCTTGGGGGGTGTGGGCGCCCTCCACCCTCGTGGAGGCATCGGGACTCCTCTGGTGCATCTCCAGTACTCCGTGGGCTTCTTTTGGTCCAAAAGCAATCGTCATAAAGTTTCAGGTCATTTGGACTCCGTTTGATATTCCTTTTCTGTAAAACTCAAAAACAAGGAAACATAAACTGGCACTGGGCTCTAGGTTAATAGGTTAGTCCCCAAAATCATATGAAATAGCATACAAATGCATATAAAACATCCAAGATGGATAATATAATAGCATGGAACAATCAAAAATTATAGATACGTTGGAGACGTATCAATAACTGGCACGTCATAGAAGTGTTTTCGTGAAGGGTCAAAAACACATGGAAACCACTGGTATAGGTCACCGTTAAGATATCGGGTGTGAATTTTGGATCCGATACTCGTTAATAACCCCGAGTACTTATAAAAACATGTGTAAAGTCAAGCCACTTGAATACTTCAGATGGAATACTCTATTAACATACCACATTATAGTACAATTTAATGCATGTTAACATTGAGTATAACTCATTATATGTTGAGGAACGTTGCATGAAAATCAACAAATTTACTACGAACACCCAAGATCTATCTAGGATAAGCATAACAACGGGAGGGGAAAGTGTGTCTACGTACTCCCGTAGACCGTTAAGCAGAAGCGTATATCACGCGGTTGATGCAGTCGTAGTCATCACGATGTAATCGCGATCCAAACCGATGAAGTACCAAATGGACGGCACATCTGCGTGCAGCACACGTACAACTCGATGACATCTCCTCCTGCTGGATCCAGCAAGCGAGGGAGGAGAATTATATGTGATCACCAGTAGCACGTCGACGTGACGGTGATGGTGGTGGAGTGATTCCGTGAGGGCTACACCGAGCGCTACCAAAACAACGAAGATGGAGGAGGTACGAAGTAACGGGAGAGAGGGGGGGCCAAGGGCTTGTGTGTCCTCTTGGGGGCATCCCTCTCCTCTATATATAGGTGGAGGGGCATGGTGGCCAGCCCTCCAAGCCCTAGGGGCGCACCAAGGGGGAGGAGTTGGACTCCTAGTCCAATTCCCTCCTTTTCCATACATGGGTGGACTTTCAACCTCTCCCAAGCCACATGGGCCTTGGGGGACTTGTGTGCTTGGACCAATAAGGCCAGAGCGCCTCCCCTCAGCCCATGCTGACCATTAGGACATGGTGGAACCCATGGTGGACTTCTGGACTCCTCCAGAAGTTTCTGGAACCTTCTAGAAGCTTTCAGTGCAATACCAAAAGAACTGAAACTTTTTCCGGAACCCTGAAAACAACTTTCCATATATAAATCTTTACCTCTCTACCATTTTGGAGCTCCTCGTGACACCTCAGATCCCATGTGAGACTCCAAACAACATTCGTCACCAACATGCATATCCCAATATTACTCTAGTGTCACCGAACGTTAAGCGTGCGGACCCTACGGGTTCGAGAATCATGTAGACATGACCGAGACACCTCTCCGGTCAATAACCAATAGCGGTATCTGGATGCCCATATTGGTTCCTACATATTCCACAAAGATATTTTATCGGTTGAACCACGATGTCAAGGATTCGGTTAATCCCGTATGCAATTCCCTTTGTTCGGCGATATGTTACTTGCTCGAGATTCGATCGTCGGTATCTCCATACCTAGTTCATTCTCGTTACCGACAAGTCCCTTTACTCGTTCCGTAATATAAGATCGTGTGACTAACTCATTTGCCACATCGCCAGCCCAACAGACACCTTTGGAGATACCTGTAGAGCATCTTTATGATTCACCCAGTTACAAAGTGATGTATGATAGCACACAAGGTATTCCTGTGGTATGCGGGAGTTGCATGATCTCATGGTCTTAGTAATAGATACATGACATGAAGAGAGCTATAGCAATAAACTCAAGTGATACGATCGAATGCTAAGATAATGGTTGGGTCTTGTCCATCACATCATTCTCCTAATGATGTGATCTCACTTCCAAATGACAACTCATGTCTATGGTTAGGAAACCTTAACTATCTTTGATCAATGAGCTAGTCTAGTAGAGGCTCACTAGGGACATAGTATTTGTTTATGTATTCACACATGTATTTAAGTTTCTGGTCAATACAATTCTAGCATGAATAATAAACCTTTATGATGAACAAGTATATGATAATAACCAATTTATTATTGCCTCTAGGGCATATTTGCAATAGTCTCCCACTTGCACTAGAGTCAGTAATCTACTTTACATAGTTATGAATCTAACACCCATGGAGTCTTGGTGCTGATCATGTTTTGCCCGTGGAAGAGATTTAGTCAACGGGTCTACCATATTCATACCCGTATGTATTTTGAAAAGTTCTATATCTAAATATTTAACATAATTATGAATGGAGTTGAAGTGGCGCTTGATGTGCTTGGTTCTCTTGTGAAACATGGGCTCCTTGTCCATGGCAATAACTCTAGTGTTGTCACAAAAGATAGTCACTGGATTTGATGCACTAGGTATTACACCCAGATCTAATATGAACTCCTTGATCCAGACCCCTTCTTGCGCTGCTTCCGAAGCAGCTATATACTCCGCTTTACATGTAGATCCCGCCACAACGCTCTGCTTAGAACTGCACCAACTGACCGCTCCACCATTCAATATAAATATGTATCCATTTTGAGACTTAAATTCATCCGGATCTGTGTCGAAGCTAGCATCGACGTAACCCTTTACGACGAGCTCTTCGTCACCTCCATAAACGAGAAACATGTCCTTAGTCCTTTTGAGGTACTTCAGGATGTTCTTGACCGCTGTCCAGTGATCTACTCGTGGATCCCTTTGGTACCTCCCTGCCAGCCTTATGGCAAGGCACACATCAGGTCTAGTACATAGCATAGTATAAATTATAGAACCTATGACTGAGGCATTGGGAATGACTTTCATCCTTTCGCTTTCTTCTGTCGTGGTCAGGCTTTGAGTCTTACTCAACTTCATACCTTGCAATACAGGCAAGAACCCTTTCTTTGATTGATCCATTTTGAACTTCTTCAAAACTTTGTCAAGGTATGTGCTTTGTGAAAGTCCTATTAAGATTATTGATCTATCTCTATAGATTTTGATGCCCAATATGTAAGCAGCTTCACCGAGGTCTTTCATTGAAAAACTCTTGTTCAAATATCCTTTTATGCTTTATATAAATTCTATACCATTTCCAATCAACAATATGTCATCCACATATAATATTAGAAATGCTACAGCGTTCCCACTAACTTTCTTGTAAATACAAGCTTCTCTGTAAGTTTGTATAAAACCAAAAGCTTTGATCACCTCATCAAAGCGAGTATTCCAACACCGAGATGCTTGCACCAGTCCATAGATGGATCGCTGGAGCTTCCATACTTTGTTAGCATCCTTAGGATCAACAAAACTTTATGGTTGCATCATATACAACTCTTCCTTAAGAAACCCATTAAGGAATTCCGTTTTAACATCCATTTGCCAGATCTCATAATCATAATATGCGGCAATTGCTAACATGATTCAGACAGACTCAAGCATGTCTATGGGTGAGAAAGTATCATCATAGTCAACCCCTTGAACTTGTCAAAAACCCTTTGTGACAAGCCGAGTTTTATAGATGGTGACATTACCATCAGCGTGTGTCTTCTCCTTAAATATCCATTTATTCTCAATGGCTTGCGATCATCGGGCAAGTCCACCAAAGTCCATAATTTCTTCTCATACATGGATCCTATCTTCGGTTTCATGGCCTGAAGCCATTTGTCAGAATCCGGGCTCATCATAGCTTCTTCATAGTTTGTAGGTTCACCATTGTCTAACAACATGACTTCCAGGATAGGATTACTGTACCACTCTCGTGCAGAACGTACCCTGGTCGACCTACGAAGTTCAGTAGTAACTTGATCCGAAGTTTCATGATCATCATCACTAGCTTCCTCTTCGGTTGGTGTAGGCATCACGGGAAATGCTTTCTGTAATGTGCTACCTTCCAATTCGAGAGAAGGTACAATTACCTCATCAAGTTCTACTTTTCTCACACTCACTTCTTTCGAGAGAAACTCCTTCTCTAGAAAGGACCCATTCTTGGAAACAAAGATGTAGCCCTCGGATCTATGGTAGAAGGTATACCTAATGGTCTCTTTAGGGTATCCTATGAAGACGCACTTCTCCTCTTTGGGTTCGAGATTATTAGGATGAAGCCTCTTGACATAAGCGTTGCATCCCCAAACTTTAAGAAATGACAGCTTAGGTTTCTTGCAAACCGCAACTCATACAGTGTCTTCAACGGATTTAGATGGTGCCCTATTTAAAGTGAATGTGGTTGTCTCTAATGCATAACCCCAAAACGATAGTGGCAAATCTGTAAGAGACATCATAGAATGTAGCATATCCAATAGAGTATGATTACGACATTCGGATACACCATTACGTTGTGGTGTTCCAGGTGGCATGAGCTGTGAACAATTCCACATTGTCTTAAATGCATACCAAACTTGTAACTCAAATATTCACCTCCATGATAAGTTCGTCGAAACTTTATTTTCTTGTTATGATGATTCTCCACTTCCGTCTAAAATTCCTTGAACTTTTCAAATGTTTCATACTTGTGTTTCATTAAGTAAATATACCCATATCTACTCAAATCATCTGTGAAGGTAAGAAAATAACAATATCCACCGTGTGCTTCAACACTCATCGGACCGCATACATCAGTATGTATTGTTTCCAATAAGTCACTAGCTCGCTCCATTGTTCCGGGGAACAGAGTTTTAGTCATCTTGCCCATGAGGCATGGTTCACATGTCTCAAATGATTCATAATAAGAGATTCCAAAAGTCCATCAGCATGGAGTTTCTTCATGCGCTTCACACCAATATGAACTAAGCGACAGTGCCACAAATATGTGGTACTATCATTATTAACTTTGAATCTTCTGGCATCAATATTATGAATATGTATGTCACTACGATCGAGATTTAACAAGAATAAACCGTTCATAAGGGGTGCATGACCATAAAATATATTACTCATATAGATAGAACAACTATTATTCTCTGACTTAAATGAATAAGCGTCTCAACAAGATCCAGATATAATGTTCATGCTCAATGCAGGCACCACATAACAATTATTTAGGTTTACAACTCTGAAGGTAGATGTAAAGGTAGCATGCCGACGGCGATCACATCAACCTTGGAACCATTTCCGACATGCATCGTCACCTCGTCCTTGGCCAGTCTTCGTTTATCCCAAAGCTCCTGTTTTGAGTTACAAATATTATCAACTAAACCGGTATCAAATACCCAGGTGCTACTACAAGCACTATTAAGGTACACATCAATAACATGTATATCAAATATACCTTTGTTGACGTTGCCATCCTTCTTATCTGCCAAGTATGGGGCAATTTCGCTCAAGTGACCATTCCCCTTTGTAGTAGAAGCACTCAGTCTCGGGTTTGGGTCCAGCCTTGGGTTTCTTCATGGGAGCGGCAACTATCTTGCCATTCTTCTTGAAGTTCCCATTCTTTCCCTTGCCTTTCTTGAAACTAGTGGTCTTGCTAACCATCAACACTTGATGCTCTTTATTGATTTCTACCCCCGCGGCCTTAAGCACCGCGAAGAGCTCGGGAATCGTTTTCTCCATCCCTTGCATATTATAGTTCATCACAAAGCCCTTATGGCTTGATGGCTGTGACTGAGAACTTTGTCAATGACCATGTCATGTGGAAGATTAATTCCCAACTGAGTCAAGCGGTTGTGAAACCCAAACATTATGAGTATATGCTCACTAATCGAACTGTTCTTCTCCATCTTGCAGCTAACGAACTTGTTGGAGGTGTCATACCTCTCAACCCGGGCATGAGCTTGAAATACCAATTTCAGCTCCTGGAACATCTCATATGTTCCATGGTGCTCAAAACATCTTTGGAGTCCCGGTTCTAAGCTGTAAAGCATGGCGCACTGAACTATCGAGTAGTCATGAGAACGTGCCCGCCAAATGTTCATAAAATTCACGGACGACACTGGAGGGGGTGCGGCAGCTAGCGGTGCATCAAGGACATAAGTCTTCTGTGCCGCAATGAGGATAATCCTCAAGTTACGGACCCAGACTACATAGTTTCTTCCATCATCTTTCAACTTAGCTTTCTCTGGGAACACTTTAAAATTCAGGGTAACTACAGTGCGGGCCATTGATCTACAACACAATTCTTTTTCCAAATACAATTAAGACTAAGTTGATGATAATTATTTTAGTTAATCAAATTACTAATGAACTCCCACTTAAATCAACATCCCTCAAGTTATCTAAGTGATACATGATCCAAATCAACTAACCCATGTCCGATTATCACGTGAGATGGGGTAGTCATCAATGGTGAACATCTCCATGTTGATCCTATCTACTATATGACTCATGTTCGACCTTTCGGTCTCCAGTGTTCCGAGACCATATCTGTATATGCTAGGCTCATGAAGTTCAACCTAAGTATTCTGCATGTATAAAACTGGCTTACACTTGTTGTATGCAAACGTAGAGTCTATCACACCCGATCATCGCGAGGTGCTTTGAAATGATGAACTTTTGCAATGGTGCATACTTAGGGAGAACATAATTTCTTGAAATTAAGTGGAGGGATCATTGAGGGAGTCCTCGATTAGGGGGTCTCTCGACAGCCAGACTATATCCCTTGGCCGGACTGTTGGACTATGAAGATACAAGATTGAAGACTTCATCTCGCGTCTGGATGGGACTTTCCTTGGCGTGGAAGTCAAGCTAGGCGTACGGATATGTGGATCTCCTCCCTTGTAACCGACTCTGTGTAACCCTAGCCCCTCATGTGTCTATATCAACTGGAGGGTTTAGTCCGTAGGACAACATAGAATCATACCATAGGCTAGCTTCTAGGGTTTAGCCTCTACGATCTCGTGGTAGATCAACTCTTGTAATACTCATATCATCAAGAACAATCAAGTAGGACGTAGGGTATTACCTCCGTCAAGAGGGCCCGAACCTGGGTAAACATCGTGTCCCTGGCCTCCTGTTACCATCCGCCTTAGACGCATAGTTCGTGACCCCCTACTCGAGATCCGCCGGTTTTGACACTGACATTGGTGCTTTCATTGAGAGCTCCACGGTGCCGTCATCATAAGGCTTGATGGCTCCTTCGATCATTGATAACGATGCGGTCCAGGGTTAGGTTTTCCTCCCCGGACAGATCTTCATATTCAGCGGCTTTGCACTGCGGGCCAATTCACTTGGCCATCTGGAGCAGATCGAGAGCTACACCCCTGGCCATCAGGTCAGGTTCGAAAACTTAAACTACACTGCCAACATCCGCGGAGACTTGATCTTCGACAGATTCGATCCCATGTCAGGTGCGCCACATAGTCACAACGAGCATGACGTAACTCTACCACCGAACAATATTAGGGAGATCGCATCTGCAATTACTCCGGCCGTCAATCTGGAGCAAATCTTGCCATCCGAGAGCAGAGGGATAGACCCCGCCATGGAGGCCGCACCCTCAGTGGAGATAGAGCTGGATACTGACTTCACCCTTACGAGAGCCGTGTCGCTGAACCACTGGATTCATCTCCGTCCACAGTGAGGGAGTCCTGGATTAGGGGGTGTCCGGATAGCCGGACTATACCTTCGGCCGGACTCCTGGACTATGAAGATACAAGATTGAAGACTTTGTCCCGCGTCCGGAAGGGACTTTCCTTGGCGTGGAAGGCAAGCTTGGCGATACGGATATGTAGATCTCCTACCATTGTAACCGACTCTGTGTAACCCTAGCCCTCTCCGGTGTCTATATAAACCGGAGGGTTTTATTCCATAGGACGAACAACAATCATACCATAGGCTAGCTTCTAGGGTTTAGCCTCTCTGATCTCATGGTAGATCTACTCTTGTACTACCCATATCATCAATATTAATCAAGCAGGACGTAGGGTTTTACCTCCATCAAGAGGCCCGAACCTGGGTAAAACATTGTGTCCCCTGCCTCCTGTTACCATCCGCCTAGACGCACAGTTCGGGACCCCCTACCTGAGATCCGCCGGTTTTGACACCGACATTGGTGCTTTCATTGAGAGTTCCTCTGTGTTGTCACTTTTAGGCCCGATGGCTCCTCCGATCATCAACGACGATGCGATCCAGGGTGAGACTTTTCTCCCCGGACAGATCTTTATATTTGGCGGCTTTGCACTGCGGGCCAATTCGCTTGGCCATCTGGAGCAGATCGAAAGCTACGCCCCTGGCCGTCAGGTCAGATTTGTAAGTTTAAACTACACAGTGGACCTTCACAGAGACTTGATCTTCGACGGATTCGAGCCGCAGCCGAGCGCGCCGCCCTGTCACGATGGGCATGATCTACCTCTGCCGCCGAACAGTGCCCTGGAGGCCGCACCCGCATCAGCTCTGACCCTTAATTCGGAGCCAACTGTGCCAATCGAGGATGGGTGGTTGGACACCGCCTCGGGGGCTGTAATCTCTAGGGCAATCGAGTCGAACACCAGCTCTATTCTCTGCGAAGCCCGTGACTCCAAGGAGCTGGATTCCTCTCCAGACTCCGAGCCCTCCGCGCCCCTACTGATCGAACCCGATTGGGCGTCGATCATGGAGTTCACCGCCACGGACATCTTTCAGCACTCGCCCTTCGGCGATATTCTAAATTAACTAAAGTCTCTCTCTTTATCAGGAGAGCCCTGGCCGGACTATGGTCAACAAGGTTGGGATGCGGATGATGAAGAAATTCAAAGCCCACCCACCACCCACTTCGTAGCCACTGTCGATAATTAAAACGACGTGCTCGACTTCGACTCCGAAGACATCGACGGTATGGACGATGATGTAGGAGATGAACATGAACCAACGCCTATAAGGCACTGGACAGCCACCTCATCTCATGATGTATACATGGTGGACACACCCAAAGGAAGCGACGACGAGGAACACAGGGATGCAACAAGGGATCGTTCACTCAAAAAGCAATCAAAGCGGCGATGTAAGCGCCGCTCCAAGCCCCGCCTCGACAGAGACAACAGCCATACAGACCCAGCCATAGAGCAGGACGAGCCAGCGGACGACGAACATGCCTTCGAGCAACCGTCTGAACAGTGCAACTTGGATAAACAAACCGAACACCCCGTCCCCGGCGAAAACAACAGACTGGACGACCTTACGCCGGATAGGCTCATGGAGCAGAAGAACCTCCATGAAGGGCTCGTCGCCACTGCGCGTAGCCTGAAAAAGCAGAAGCGGAAGCTCAAAACGGCGGAAGATGCACTCAGAATCAGATGGAGCAAAGTACACAACACCACAGACAAATATGGCGGCAGTCGCCGCACAAAAAGCTATCCAAAGCGAAAGCTACTGCCTGAATTTGACGAGGAGGCCTTAGAGCCCCCGCAGTCAAAAATTAGGAAAGCCACCCGGTCGGATAGACGACCGCATGGCCAGCATGGAGCGGCAAGCGGCGACGCACACAAGCCGGCACGCAATCCACCAAAGGATCCGCATCAAAAAGATGGCCCAGCCAGATCTATCTACGGGCCAAGAAAGCAAGCTCTAGTAAGCAATGCAACACAAAAAATATCCGAACATCACGGCACACCCAAAATACAGGGTGCCGCACACCCCCTATGTTTCACCGATGAGGTGCTGGACCATGAATGGCACGCGATCCACCAAAGGATCCGCATCAAAAAGATGGCCCAGCCAGATCTATCTACGGGCCAAGAAAGCAAGCTCTAGTAAGCAATGCAACACAACAAATATCCGAACATCACGGCACACCCAAAATACAGGTGTGCCGCACACCCCCTATGTTTCACCGATGAGGTGCTGGACCATGAATTTCCACTGGGATTCAAGCCCATAAACATAGAGGCGTACGACGGAACAATAGACCCTGGGATCTGGATCGAGGATTATATCCTCCACATACACATGGCCAGAGGAGATGACCTCCACGCCATAAAATACTTACCCCTCAAGCTTAAATGGCCAACCCGGCATTGGCTCAAAAGCCTTCCCGAAAACACCATTGGAAGTTGGGAAGAGCTTGAGGATGCTTTCCGGGCAAATTTTCAAGGGACCTATGTCCACCCTCCGGATGCAGACGATCTCAGTCACATAACTCAATAGCCCGAAGAGTCAGCCCAGAAATTCTGGAACAGATTTCTTACTAAAAAGAATCAGATAGTCGACTGTCCGGACGCCGAAGCCCTAGCAGCTTTTAAGCACAACGTTCGAGACGAATGGCTCATCAGACACCTCGGCCAAGAAAAGCCAAGAACAATGGACGCATTAACAAGCCTCATGACCCGCTTTTGCGCAGGAGAGGATAGCTGGTTGGCAAGATGTAGCACCAGAGACACAAGTACATCCGAATTTAGGGATGGAAACGAAAAACCCCGACGCAACAAGGACCAGCGCCGGAATAAGAGAAACAACCCAAAGAGCACAGCGGTCAACACCAGATTCAAAAGCTCGCGGCAGAATTAGAGAAAGCTGCCCCACAAGGATAACAGGGATGAGCTATCCAACTTAAACAAAATCTTGGACAAGATATGTCAAATACACAGTACTCCTGGGAAGCCTGCGAACTATACCCACAGAGATTGTTGGGTTTTCAAGCAATCCGGCAAAGTCAATGCCGAACACAAGGGGTCGACACACCAAGTGAGGACGACGACGAACCCCACAAGCAGAGCACCAGGAAACAAAAGGATTTCCCACAAGAAGTCAAAACAGTAAACTTACTTCACGTGATGAACAGAATGGCGCCAACAGAGTTACGCGCCATACGGCCTATCCCAAAGGAGTCTCGCCAATGGTTGTTAAAATCGATCACCTTCGACCATCAGGATTACTCTAGAAGTATCCAGAACGCAGGCTGGACTGCCTTGGTATTATATCCAATAATCAGCGGACTCCACTTTACAAATATCCTGATGGATGGCGGCAGTGGTCTAAACCTGTTATACCAGGACACAATCCGGAACATGGGGATAGACCCAACAAAAATTCGCCATACCAAAACCTCCTTTCAAGGGGTAACGCCAGGCCCGGATGCCCATTGCATGGGTTCTCTCCGGCTAGAAGTTATGTTCGGCTCCCCCGATAACTTCCATCGTGAACAGCTAACTTTCCATATCGCCCCATTCTCAAGTAGCTATCAAGCACTTCTGGGACGCGAAGCTTTCGCCCGCTTTAACGCAATACCGCATTATGCATCTCTCACGCTTAAGATGCCCGGTCCACGTGGTATCATCTCATTAAAGGGAAAACATTGAGTGTTCACCCCGCACGAAAGATAGTGTGGCTGCCTTGACAGCCCCACAATAAAGCGGCTTCACCAGCAAAGCACCTAAACAGGCCGTCAAGACCACGGACACGGCTAGATGAGTCCGGCATAAACATACAATTGATAAAGGCTAAATAGCCGTATACCCCTGTACTAGGGGCTCCGCGCATATAAAACAAGAGACAATAAAGCTCAATTTTACCCATTTCGATTTATACTTCGTCTATTTAGTATAACTCATCTTCGGCACGATCTTTTCTAAACTAAGTTCATCTCTTTTACAGATGAACACCGTGCTACGCCCGTCCAGGATACGGCACAACGGAGACACAGGCGCAGACGTGCAGCAGGGACCCGTTCCAAGGATTCTTTTCAGATTAAGACCCTACGTAAACCTTTTTTACTGTCTCTTGTTGATACACATCCCCTGGTTTCTTGGTATAACCAAGGAGGAGGCTGGCGTTTTGGCATGTGGCCACGTCAGAGTTTTGCACGTATCTGGACACTAGGGGCTTATTACTAAGGGCGTTATCCCGCCCGCCCTCATAAAGACCGAATACCTTAGCGAGTGTTCGGCGTCACGAGTTTGGCCTTATATGCATCAGCTCCTAATCATGTCTTTGGTCAAATGTTAGGTTTGCCTGGATCCTGTGTTTTGCTACCTTACGTTCCGCTCTATCGGCTAAGGCGGCACTAGGAGAACTACTGCGATTGTGCCCCGGTTCGGCCAGGTGAGCACCTCAGTAGAGAAAGCCGAAAACTGACTGTCATGATATAGCGTGAGACTGATCAACCACTCGATGACTTACCGGAATCTTTAGGATTCCTCCGCATTAATGAAGGGCCGCTTCCCGGCTAGGCACATACGCGCCCCGAGTTCGGGCAAGCGCAGGCGCCACCAGGGGCTATATAAGTAGCCTCACTGTCAAACTCCTTTGGCTAAGTGAAAGTGATAAAGCATCATAGTCCGATTGCCTAGTTCGCTGCACTATCACCTCCTTTGTAGGGCCAATACGTTTGATCAAGTGTGAAAATGTGCCTTCTGCGAACACCCCCGCATTATGTGCGTGGGGGCTGAAGCCGACGACTGCCATCTTTCAGATTATATATACATATATGTTAAACGGCCGCACAGGAGGTATTATAATACTTGCAGGCACAAGTATAAAAAGCTTCTACAATTTATCAAAATATTGTTTTACAATAATATATGCTATTCGAATATAGTATCCTTCGAGCACTGCGTCTCTATTAAACGAGCACCTTGCAGAACTTCCTGAAAGTAGTGCTCGACAGGTATTCGGCTTCCATCCGAGTCTGGGGATGCAATAGCGGTGGCCTCCATTTCCGCCCAGTACGTCTTCCCACGGGCAAGAGCCATCCGCGCACCCTCTATGCATGCTGACCTCTTCATCGCATCGATATGCGGCACCACACCAAGGAACTGCTGCACTAAGTTGAAATAACTTTTCGGCTCCGGTCTCTCTAGCCATATATGACTCATGACATACTTCATGGCGAGTCCAGACAACCTATTTAGCTCGGCCTATTCGGCCAAACGATCGGCTAATGACAGTGGACGCTCCGGATTGTGGAACTACGACCAAAAGAGCTTTTCCACTTCGCGATCTTCTTGATCTCGGAAGTGTTTGGCCGCATCTGCGGTACTCGCTGCCAAATCCAAATAGGTGTCCGCCGTACTCCACATCCGGTCTAACGGAGCATGTTTAGGATCACAGAACTTCCTCCGCAGCATAAAGGGCTTTCCAGCCGCGATCTCTCCGGCCTGACGCAGCTCCTCCTTTATAGCTCTCATTGCAGAGCGAGCATCCTTGGCATCAGAAACGGCCTTCTCCAGGTCCGTCTGTTCCGCCCGATCTTCTTTCTCAAGAAGCTTGCAACGGTCAGCAGTGTTCTTCAGCTTCATGGCCATCTCGGCCATTTCCTTCTTGCTTCGGCAGTGAGCAGCCTGTTCGGCTTTCAGCTCTTCAATTGCCTTTCCGGCAGCCGCATCACTTTTCCTGGCTTGCTCCTTGGCTCGGGCAAGTTCCGCCCAAAGATTCTCCATGGCAACAGCACCATCTGCATCAAGTGCACACATTGTAACATACTGGCATAAAGCTCCTCTTACCAGGTGCCGCCGGAGGAATTACATACCTTGTGCCTCGTCAAGCCGCTTGTTGACAAGCGCGATGTTGGCATCTGCCACATCAAGTTGCCGCTTTAGCTCGGCAAATTCGTCAGTCCGGCTTTCCACCGGACACTTGGCCACCTACGTATGAAGGCGGCATATTAGACCTGGGATTATGATCCTCTGCGCGCCATCACTTTTGACAACACATAGAGTCTCAGGGGCTACTACCTACACAGGGCGCATCTTATTATGCGCAACTATCCAAAAAGGGTACATTATTTCACATATCTCAAAACCTATTAGCAAACTCCTAACGACCTCGTACAATCCGCTCTCCGCGGATGAAATCCTCTCAATCACCGTACCCATCAATGCACGGTGCTCCTCTGAGATAGATGCTCGCCCTAGCAGATCCTTCAGCTCCTCCGACCGCGCACTAGACGGCGCCGGACTCGTCCGATGGCCCTTTTCGAAGGCCAGACGCGGAGGGCTTTGGGGGGCCATATGACTATCTTTCGGCCCTGCCGGATTCGAAGAAACCCTCCATGACGATACCTCAGGGTCGCCCGCCTCGCAATGCGGTACGGCAGGGGGAGGCGTTTCGCTCTCCATCATCTCCGGAAGAAGATCCCCCGAAGACGATCTCTGCTGAGAAGGGCTAAGGTCCGAGCTACTAGGTAAATTTTCGGTTACTTTTCTCAGATATAAAGCAAGGATTTCTCTCGTTTCTTAAAAAGAAAACTCCTCTCTACTTACGGCTCGGTGGAGGGCTGATCCCCTTGAGGGCATAATTCGGCCGAAGTATCCCCCAGTACAGGACCCTCTGGCGAAGATTTCTTCCCCCGCTTTGAGGCCATGGTCTCCGGGTCTTCAGAGGCGGTCCTCTTCTTCCCCCGAGGAGAGGAATTTTCGATTCCTCCCTTCCGGACAACCTCCTTCAAGGAGGCTGTAGCTTCCTTGTCCCCTCCCTCGCTTTCCTTTGAAGCCACAACCTCCAACATCCTGACTAGCACGGGACCCAGCGTGGTCTCAGGGAGGGGGGCCGGACACCTGATTAGCTTTGCTTTTGCTATCCACTCCTATTTAAAGGAGAGCTCTTTTAGGGCAATTTTATGATAAATATACGGATAGCGAGTCCGGGCACAAGGCTACTTACTTGAGTATCCGGACGATTGCAGCTTAGACCCGCGTCCTCCGTAGAATCCGGACACACTACTTGTGGTCCAAAGAACAATTTGTACATCTCCACGGGCGTCATGCCAAGAAAATGTTGGAGAACTCGTGGTCCCTCCGGGTTGAACTCCCACAGGCGGAGGGGAAGATGTTTGCAGGGCAGAACCTGGCGAATTAACATAACCTGCGTCACCACGACCAGACTGATGTCTCTTTCTAGGAGATCTCGGGTGCAGCCCTGCAACAGGGGCACGTCCTTTGTCGGCCCCCAGTCTAGCCCCTTATTGACCCATGACTCCAGTCGTGGTGGGGGACCCGAGCGGAAAGCAGGCAGCGCCACCCACTTGGTGCTCCTAGGAGCTGTGATATAAAACCACTCTCGTTGCCATAAGCTGGACTCCCCTTGAAAAGAGCCCTCGGGCCATGGAGCACCAGCATTCTTGCTTATAAAAGCACCTCCGCACTACGCGTGTCGTCCCTCGATCATCTTCAGGTCTACTTTGAAGGTCTTGAGCCATAGTCCGAAGTGAGGAGTAATACGGAGGAAGGCTTCACACATGGCGATGAATGAGGAAATATGGAGGACGGACTCCAGAGCTAAGTCGTGAAATTCCAGCCCATAATAAAACATGAGCCCCCTCACAAAGGGATCCATCGGGAAGCCTAGCCCCCGAAGGAAGTGAGACATGAACACCACACTCTCACCAGGCTTGGGAGTGGGAATGACCTGCCCTTGAGCAGGCAGCCTATGCGAGATTTCGCCAGTCAAGAACCTGGCCTCTCTCAACTTCAGCACGTCCTCCTCCGTGACGGAGGAGGGCATCCATCGGCCTTGAAGGTCGGAACCGGACATTGTCGAAGGTCCGAAGCGCCTGAAATCTGGAGCCTTGGGTGTTGGAGCTTGAGGCGAAGGGCGAACTCGTTTGAGATTGAAAGAAAGGAGTAAGGCCTTGGTCTCTTTATAAGAGGTTGAATACCAAGGGCCCTCCCCGTGACCGTTTGGGACTCGCCTTTGATCGAGAAAACGTACCAACGGGTACGGTTGGGTTACCCATGCCCATATTGATGAGAATCCCGGAATAAGGGGACACGATCTCTGCTTTGACAAGACATGCCAAGGAAACCGCCTCGCTAAACGTGCTAAGGTGGGACAGTAAAACGATTTGAATAAAGACTTGGCCGTGGTGTGATGTCACGCTACGGAATACATCAGCAGATTAGATTTGTGTAAATATTATTCTCTCTATGGCAATATGTGGAAACTTATTTTGCAGAGCCGAACACTACCTTTGTGTTCAAAATCTTCTATGAAGTACTTGGGGGAGGAACCCGCCTTGCAATGCCGAAGACAATCTGCGCGCCGGACTCGTCGTCATTGAAGCCTGGTTCAGGGGCTACTGAGGGAGTCCTGGATTAGGGGGTGTCCGGATAGCCGGACTATACCTTCGGCCGGACTCCTGGACTATGAAGATACAAGATTGAAGACTTCGCCCCGTGTCCGGAAGGGACTTTCCTTGGCGTGGAAGGCAAGCTTGGCGATACAGATATGTAGATCTCCTACCATTGTAACCGACACTGTGTAACCCTAGCCCTCTCCGGTGTCTATATAAACCGGAGGGTTTTAGTCCATAGGACGAACAACAATCATACCATAGGCTAGCTTCTAGGGTTTAGCCTCTCTGATCTCGTGGTAGATCTACTCTTGTACTACCCATATCATCAATATTAATCAAGCAAGATGTAGGGTTTTACCTCCATCAAGAGGGCCCGAACCTAGGTAAAACATTGTGTCCCCTGCCTCCTGTTACCATCCACCTAGACGCACAGTTAGTGACCCCCTAACCGAGATCTGCCGGTTTTGACACCGACACACGGGCTCCGAGCCGCTTACATCCGTGCCCATCGAATCCGACTAGGCGCCGATCATGGGGGTCACCTCCGCGGATATCTTTCAGCACTCGCCTTTCGGGGATGTGCTAGATTCATTGAGGTCTCTCTCCTTGTCAGGAGAACCTTAGCCGAACTATGTCTGGCTAGAATGGGATGCGGACGGCGAAGAAATTCGCTGCCCACCCACCACCCACTTAGTAGCCACTTTCGACGATCTAACCGACATGCTCGACTTCGACTCCGAAGACATCGACGGTATGGACGATGATGCAAGAGACGAACAGGAACCACCGTCCACAGGGCGCTAGACCGCTACCTCCTCATATGATATATACATGGTGGACACCCCCAAAGAAGGCAATGGCGACGAGACAGCGGAGGATGACCCCTCCAAGAAGCAACCCAAGCGCACGATTTACGTGAGGACTTGCGCCAAAAATCCGATACGACCAGATCCATCTATGGATCTAGAAAGAGCGCTTCGGTACAAAATCGAAACCGAATACTACAACCGTCTTTGCGCCGTGGTACATCCAAATACAGGGGTGCTGCACACCCCCTATGTTTCACCGATGAGGTGTTGGATCACGAATTCCCATAAGGATTCAAACCAGTGAACATAGAGGCATACGACGAGACCACAGACCCTAGGGTCTGGATTGAGGACTTTATCCTCCATATCCATATGGGTCGTGGAGACGATCTCCATGCCATCAAATACATACCCCTCAAGCTTAAAGGGCCAGCTTGGCACTGGCTAAAAAGCCTCCCCAAAAATTCAATTGGAAGTTGGAAGGAGCTTGAGGATGCTTTTAGGCTAATTTTCAAGGGACCTATGTTCGACCTCCGGATGCAGACGATTTAAGTCATATAATTCAACAGCCCGAAGAGTCAGCCCGAAAGCTTTGGAACAGGTTTCTCACTAAGAAGAACCAAATCATCGACTGTCCGGACGTCGAAGCCTTAGCAGCTTTCAAACACAACATTCGAGACGAATGGCTCGCCAGACACCTCGGCTAAGAAAAACCGAGAATAATGGCAGCCCTGACGAGCCTCATGACCTGCTTTTGCGCGGGCGAAGACAACTGGTTAGCCCGCAATAGCACTAGCAAACCAAGCACATCCGAAGTCAGGGATGGCAACGGAAAACCACGATGCAATACAAACAATCGCCGAAATAAAGAAGATAGCCCAGACAATACGGCGGTAAACGCTGGATTCAGGGGCTCTCGATATGGTCAGCGGAAAAAGCCTTTCAAGGGCAGTAGAGAGGGACCGTCTGGCCTAAACAGGATTCTTGACAAACTATGTCAGATTCATGGCACCCCCGATAAACCTGCAAATTACACCATAGAGAATGCTGGGTCTTCAAGCATGCTGGTAACCTAAACGTCGAACACAAGGGGGGGAGACACCAAGTGAAGACGAGGATGAACCACGCCAGCAAAGCACTGGAGGACCGAAAAAATTCCCACCAAAGGTTAAAATAGTAAATATGATCCATGTGACGAAGAAGGGAAGCAAACATGCACTCCGAGACACACGGGCCATAGAGCCCATCACCCCTAGGTCCAACCTCTGGTTAGCCTGCCCGATCACTTTCGATCGCGGGGACCACACGACAAGCATCCAGCATGAAGGATTGCCTGCCTTGGTGTTAGACCCAATAATACATGGATACCATCTCACACTAGTCCTCATGGACGGCGGCAGTAGTCTAAATCTGATATATCAGGACATAGTCCGCAAAATGGGGATAGACCCGACACAAATAAGCCACAGTAATAGTACCTTCAAGGGAGCAATACCAGGCCTAGAGGCCCACTGCACGGGCTCTCTATTACTAGAGGTTGTATTCGGCTCTCCCGACAACTTCCGAAGTGAAAGGTTAACTTTCTACATTGCTCCATTCCGAAGTGGCTATCCAGCACTACTCGGGAGAGCGGCGTTCGCTTGTTTTAATGCAATACCGCATTACACTTCTCTCAAGCTCAAGATGCCCGGTCCACGTGGCACCATCACAGTTAGTGGAAAACACTGAGCGTTCTCTACGCGTGGAAGAATGTGCGGCGGCTTTAACAGCCGAACACTAGGCAGCCTCACCAACTAGAAAAATGACAGGTCATCAAGACCACGGACACGGTTAGACGAGTCCGGTGCATCACCACATACACATGAGATTGGTTTGATGGTCAAACCCTCATAAACGGTACCAGGGGCTTCTCGCGTGTAATCAGGGCTAGTCTGGCTCAACTTGATTATATTGAATCTTAATAGTT
Organism: Triticum dicoccoides; assembly: GCF_002162155.2. Taxonomy (NCBI): domain Eukaryota; kingdom Viridiplantae; phylum Streptophyta; class Magnoliopsida; order Poales; family Poaceae; genus Triticum; species Triticum dicoccoides. Next base: position 142,198,050 of record NC_041392.1, read on the forward strand.
TATTGATAATAACCAATTTTCAGGCACGACAACTTTCACCTAAGTTTTTCTCTTTTACAGATGACAATCGTGCTACACCCGTCCAGGACACGGCACAACAGAGACACAGGCGCAGACGTGCAGCAGGGACCCGCTCAAAGTTTTCTTTTCAGATTAAGACCCTGCGTAAACCTTTTTTACCGTCTCTTGTTGCTCACATCCTCCGGATACTCGATAGAACCGAGAAGGATGCTAACGTTATTGGCATGTGGCCCTGTCAGGACATTGCATATACCTGGACACTCGGGGTTTATTATTAAGGTCATTTTTCAGCCCGACATATGTTATAAAGACCGAATACCTTAGGGAGTGTTCGGCGTCGCGAGTTTGGCCCTATATGCATCACCTTCGAATCATGTCTTTGGTCAAATGTTGGGTTTCCCCGGCTCCGATGTTTTGGTACCTTACGTTCTGCTATATCGGCTAAGGTAGAACTGGGAGAACTATTGCGATTGTGCCTTGGTTCATTCGGATGAGCACCTCAGTAGAGAAAGCCAAAAACTGACTATCATGATAAAGCGCCAGACTGGTCAACCACTCGATGACTTAGCGGAATCTTCGGGATTCCTCCGTATTAACGAAGGGTCGTTTCCCGGTCACGTACGTACGCGCCCGTATTCGGACGAGCGCAGAAGTACCAGAGGCTATATAGTAGCCCCACCGTCAAACTCCTATGGCTATGTGAAGTGTTAAAGCAATATAGTCCGATTGCCTCGTTCGCTGCGCTACCACCTCCTTCATGGACCAAGACGTTGGATCAAGTGTGAATACGCGTTTTTTGCGAACACCCCCGCATTATATGCATGGGGGCGGAAGCCAACGACTGCAAACTTTCAGGTTATATACATATATACATAAACGACCGCACAGGAGGCATCATAATACTTTCTGGCAAAAGTATAAACACAGCTTTGCAATTCAATAAAACATTGTTTTTACAATGGGAATACATGTCACTAGAACATAATATTCTTCAAGCACTGAGCCTCTATCGAACGAGCGCCTTCAAGGACTTCTTTAAAGTAGTGCTCGGCAGCCACTCGGCCCACGGCCGAACCCTGTGTTGCAACAGTGGTGGCCTCCATCTCTGTCCAGTATGTCTTGACACGGGCAAAGGCCATCCGCGCACCCTCTATACATGCCGACCTCTTCATAGCATCGATGTGCGGCACAACACCAAGGAATTGTTGAACTAAACTAAAGTAGCTATCCGGCCTTGGCCCTCCCGGCCACAGATGATCCACAACAGACCTCATGGCAAGTCCAGACAACCTGTGGAGCTCGGCTCACTCGGCCATTCGCTCATTCAGCAGCAGCGGACGTGCTGGAGCATGGAATTGTGACCAGAATAGCTTTTCCACTTCACGATCTTTTTGATCCTTGAAGTATTCGGCTGCATCAGCAGCACTTGCTGCCAAATCCACGTAGGCGTCCGCAGAACTCCATAGTTGATCAAGAGGAGCATACTTCGGATCTCCAAACTTAGTCCGCAACAAGAAGGGCCTCCCAGCCACGATATCCGCAGCTTGACGTAGCTCCTCCTTCGTCGCTCTGATTTTGGAGCGGGCTTCCTTGGCTGCTACCATGGCCTTCTCCAGGTCCGTCGCCTTCGCTCGGCTTTCCTTTTCAAGAAGCTGGTAATGGTCAGCGGCATCCTTCAACTCAATGGCCATCTTGGCCATTCTCTCCTTGCTCTGGTGATGTGCGGCCTGTTCGGCCCTAAGCTCTTCGACCGCCTTTAGAGCGGCCGCATCGCTATTCCTTGCTTGTTCCTTGGCTCGGGCAAGCTCTGCCCGAAGGGACTCCACAGTGGAAGCTCCATCTGCAGTCACAACATATTAAAGATATTGGCATCATGCTCCTCTTACTATGTGTTGATCACCGGAGGAATCACGTACCCTGTGCCTCGTCAAGCCGCTTGTTGAGAAGTACAATGTCGGCATCCGCCGCATCAAGTTGCTGCTTTAGCTCGGAAAACCCATCAGTTCGGAGCTTCAGCCACCTGCACATAAAGGCGGTCCGGTTATTACCTGGGACTATGATCCTCTGTTCGCCGCCGTTTTCGACGGCAACCAGAGTCTCAGGGGCTACTATATGCATAGGGCACACCTAACGTGTGCGGTACTATCAAAAACATACACTATTTCACGTACCTCAAAGCCTCGCAGCAGACTCATAAATGCTTCATGCAATCCGCTTTCAGTAGATGAAATCCTTTCAATTACCGTACCCATTAGCGTACGACGTGCTTCTGAGATGGCCGCTTGCTCCAGAAGATCCTTCAGTGTGTCCGACCGCATACTGCATGGTTCCGGACTCGTTCCGTTGCTCTCTTTAGGAGCCGAATACTGAGGACTCCGGGTGGCCAAGGGATTACCCTCTGGCCTTGACGGATCAGGAGAAACCCTCTGCGGCGACACTTCAGGGTCACCCACCTCATGAGGCGGGGTGGCAGGGGGAGGTGTTTCGCTCTCCATCATCTCTGGAAGAAGATCCCCCGAAGACGAACTCTGTCGAGAAGGGCTATGATCGAACTACAAGATATAGGCTTTGGTTATTGTCTTTAGAAGTAAGGTAGGATATCTTCACTACTAAGTGCTTTTTGATTACTTACAGCTCGGTAGAGGGCTGATTCCCCTGCGGACACTGTGGGGCAAGAGTACCTCCCAAGGTAGGACCCTCTGGCGAAGACTTCTTCCCCCATTTGGAAACCTTTGTTTCTGGATCTTCAGAGGTGGTCCTCTTCCTTCCTCGGGGAGAGGGAATGTCAGATTCTTCTCCCTGGTTATCCTCCTTCGCGGAGGCACCCATTCCCCCGGTTGGGGCGAGTGGTGAGTGGGGCTCGCTTTCGGCCTCTCTATTCCCCCCTTTATCTTCCTTCGAGGGCACCTGATAAGGCGCCGGTTCCAGCATTCTGTCTAGTACTGGATTGGCCAAGGCCTCGGGAAGGGGGGCCGAACACCTGATCAGCTTCGCCTTTATTATCCAGCCCTGGGCAAAGAGCGACTTTTCAGAATGATGTTGTGATAAATAAGAGAAACAGTGTGTTCGGCCATGGGATTACTTACTTGGGTATCCGGGCGATTATAGCTCAGACCCACATCCTCGATGGTGTCCAGACACTTTATTTGTGGTCTGAGGAACAACTTGTACATCTCCTCGAGCGTCATGCCGAGGAAGTGCTGAATGATTTGCGGTCCCTCCGGGTTTTACTCCCACAAACGGAGAGGTCTATGTTTGCAAGGTGGGACCTAGCGAACTAGCATGACCTGCATCACCGTGACCAGGTTGACGTCTCTCTCAATGAGCTCTCGAACGTGACCCTGCAATATTGGCACATCCTTTACTGGACCCCAGTTTAGCCCCTTGCTGATCCATGACGTCAGTTGTGGTGGGGGGCCCGAGCGAAAGGCAGGGGCGGCTACCCACTTGGTACTTCTGGGAGCGGTGATATAGAACCACTCCCGCTGCCATAAACTGGGCACCTCTGGAAAGGAACCCTCTGGCCATGGGACATCAGTATTCCTGCTTATTATAGCACCTCCGCACTCTGCGTGTCGCCTCTCGATCATCTTTGGCTGTACATTGAAGGTCTTGAGCCACAAGCCTAAGTGTGGGGTAATGCGGAGGAAGGCCTCACATACGACGATGAACGACGAGATGTAGAGGAGGGAATCCGGGGCCAGATCATGGAAATCCAACCCATAATAAAACATGAGCCCCCTAACAAAGGGGTCCAGAGCGAGGCCTAACCCTCGGAGGAAGTGAGAGACGAACACTACACTCTCGTTGGATTCAGGAGTGGGGATGACCTGCCCTTGGGCGGGCAGCCTGTGCGAGATTTCGACGGTCAGATATCTGGCCTCTCTCAGCTTCTTGATGTCCTCCTCTGTGACAGAGGAAGGCATCCACCGACCCTGGAGGCTGGATTCAGACATGGTTGAAGGTCCGAAGCGCCTGACCTAAGCTTTGGGTGTTGGAACTCGAGGCGGGGGGAGGATTCGATTGAGCACGAGAGGAAGAAAGGACATGCCTTGGCCTCCTTATAAAGAGGGAGAATATCAAGCGTCCTCCTCGCGGTCGTTTTGGACTTGCCTAAAATTGAGGAGTCATACCAACGGCCACGAGTGGGTTACCCACGTCCTTGTTGATGAGAATCCCGTAATAAGGGGGACACGGTCTCTGCTTTGACAAGACGTGTCAAGAAAACCACCTCGCAATATGTGCGGTGCTGGTTGAGAAAAACGGTTTGAATAATGACCGAGCCATGACATGACGTCGTGCTATCAGAATGCGTCAGCAGATTAGATTTGTGGAAATATTATTCCCTCTACGGTAGTACGTGGAACTTGTTTTGCAGAGCCAGACACTATTCTGGTGTTCACAATCTTCTATGGAGTATTCGGAGGAGGAACCCTCTTTGCAATGCTGAAGACAATACTGCGCGCCGGACTCATCGTCATTGAAGCCTGATTCAGGGGCTACTAAGGGAGTCCTGGATTAGGGGGTCTCCGGACAGCCGGACTATATCCCTTGACCGGACTGTTGGACTATGAAGATACAAGATTGAAGACTTCGTCTCGTGTCCGGATGGAACGTTCCTTGGCGTGGAAGGCAAGCTAGGCGTACAGATATGTGGATCTCCTCCCTTGTAACCGACTCTGTGTAACCCTAGCCTCCTCCGGTGTCTATATAAACCAGAGGGTTTAGTCCGTAGGACAACATACAATCATACCATTGGCTAGATTCTAGGGTTTAGACTCTACGATCTCGTGGAAGATCAACTCTTGTAAAACTCATATCATCAAGAACAATCAAGCAGGACGTAGGGTATTACATCCATCAAGAGGGCCCAAACCTGGGTAAACATCGTGTCCCTGGCCTCCTGTTACCATCAGCCTTAGACGCACAATTCGGGACCCCCTACCCGAGATCCGCCGGTTTTGACACCGACAATCATCTTATAATGCTACTGTCACCCTAAGAAAAATAAGATGCATAAAAAGATAAACATCACATGCGATCAATATGTGACATGATATGGCAATTATCATCTCGTGCCTTTGATCTCCATCTCCAAAGCACCGGCATGATACCATGATTTCCATCATCATGATCTCCATCATCGAGTCTTCACGTGTTCATCTCGCCAAATATTGCTTCTACAACTATTGCTAACGCATAGCGATAAAGTAAAGCAATTACATGACGATTAATAAATTAAAGACAACCCTATGGCTCCTGTCAGTTGCCGAAATCATCGACATGTAAGTCGTTAACCTATTACAAAACATGATCATCTCATACATCAACATATATCACATCATGTTTCTGGCCATACCACATCACAACATGCCTTGCAAAAACATGTTAGACGTCCTCTACTTTGTTGTTGCAATTTTTATGTGGCTTCTATGGGCAACTAGCAAGAACCGTTCTTACCTACGCAAAGCCACAACAGTGATAATAAAGTTGTCTTTTAACCTTCTACAAGGACCACCTTCATAAAATTAGATTCAACTAAAGTAGGAGAGATAGACACCCGCTAGCCACCTTATGCAAAACAAGTTGCATGTCAGTCGGTGGAACCGGTCTCATGGGCGAGGACATGTAAAGTTGGACTGAGCCGCTTCTTCCCACAATATCGCCGAATTCAAATAAGACAAGAGAGGTAAGCAATTTGAGCACCAACGCCCACAAGTCTTTGCATTCTATTCGTGCATATACATCTACACGTAGACCTAGCACTGATACCACTATTGGGGAACGTTGCATGAAAATCAAAAAATTCCCTACGAACACCCAAGATCTATCTAGAAGCATAACAATGAGAGGGGAGAGTGTGTGTACGTACCCTCATAGACCGTTAAGCGGAAAGATATATCACGCAGTTGATGTAGTCGTACTCGTCATGATCCAATCGTGATCCAAACCTGAAAGTGCAACTAATCCCCGGGTGGTTTTGGTAATTTATAACAACATATAGCTCATTGAACTAATGATCACTCAAGTTTGATATTTCAGAAAAGTTCAATGAATGGCATGGCATGGGCTAGGAATGTGGACCCCTCAAATGCTAAGGACACACATTGGCAAAAGCTCAAGACTCTTCTTTTACTTTTAGTGATCCAAGATCGCATTGAGTCCATAGGAAAGCCAATACTATTAAAAGGGGATGAGGTGTTGCTTAATGGCTTGCTTGCTCAAAAGTGCTTAGTGATATTGCTCCAAAACCCTCAACCACTTTCTCTGTAACACCCTCGATGCGACTATATCTCCCACGTGTCGAGGCACGACTTAGAGGCATAATCGCATTGAAGGCATAGGTCGCAAGTTAGGCAATTTTCACAACATCCCATGTAAAATAATTCATAAAGGGGAGATAACATAGTTGGCTTACACTCGCCACGTCAATCAAGTACATAAATAACATTACATCATCCAAACACTCATGGCCCGACTACGGCGCCAAAATAAAAGAGAACCCAACATGCGACAACGGTCCCGTTCACCCCCAACTGGGCACCACTACTGATCATCGGGAAAGGAAACATAGTAACGTTGAGAGTCTTCGTCGAACTCCCACTTGAGCTCATACGCGTCCCCTGGAGCGGAATCATCAAGCCCTGCATCTGGTGTAATAGTAATCTGTGAGCCACAGGGACTCAGCAATCTCGCACCCTCGCGATCAAGACTATTTAAGCTTATAGGTAAGGCAAGGTAAATATATGTGGAGCTGCAGCAAGCGACTAGCAAGTATGGTGGCGAACTTATTCGCAAAAGAGAGCGAGAAGAGGAGGCAAAGCGCGAGCGAGAAACTAGAGAGCAACCTGCGCAAACATTACTCCAACACCATGTCCACTTCCCGGACTCCGCCGAGAATAGGCCATCACGGTAACACACTTAGTTGATTCATTTTAATTAAGTTAAGGCTCAAGTTATCTACAACCAGACATTAACAAATTCCCATCTGCCCATAACCACAGGCACGACTTTCGAAAGTTCAAATCCCTGCAGGGGAGTCCCAACTTAGCCCATGACAAGCTCTTACGGTCAATGAAGGAATAGACCTCCTCCCAAGACATTCCGATCAGACTGGGTATCTCGGTTCTTCAAGACACTTCGACAGGTTAAAACAAGACCAGCAACACCGCCCGAATGTGCCGACAAATCCCGATAGGAGCTGCACATATCTCGTTCTCAGGGCACACTCAGATGAGACTAGCTACGAGTAAAACCAACCCTCAAGTACCCCGAGGTGGCCCCGCAGGCAGCTCAGTTCGGACCAACACTCAGAGGAGCACTGGCCCGGGTGGTTAAAATAAGATGACCCTTGGGCTCCGGTAACCCAAGGGAAAAAGAGGCTAGGTGGTGAATGGTAAAACCAAGGTTGGGCATTGCTGGAAAAGCTTTAATCAAGGCGAACTATCAAGGGGTTCCCATGATAACCCAACCACGTAAGGAACGCAAAATCCGGGAACATAACACCGATATGACGAAAACTAGGGCGGCAAGAGTGGAACAAAACACTAGGCGAGAGGACGTGCCTTCCACCCTTTACCAAGTATATAGATGCATTAAGATAACAAGATAAAATTATGATATCCCAACAAGTAAATAAATGTTCTAATGAGGAACGGCCTTCAATCTTCACCTGCAACTAGCAACGCTATAAGAGGGGCTGAGCAAAGCGGTAACATAGCCAATCAACGGTTTGCTAGGACATGGTGGGTTAGAGGTTTGACATGGCAATTTGGGAGGCTTGAAAGCAAGTGGTAGGCATCGTAGCAATGGCATAGCAAAAGAGTGAGAAGACTAGCATAGCAAAGATAGTAGTGATTTCGAGGGTATGATCATCTTGCATGCACAGTTGTCAGAGTTGACTGGATCCTCGAAAGCAAACTCAACGGGCTCCTCGTTAGCGAACTCGTCTCCCGGCTCTACCCAAACAAGACAAACAAGCAACAAGGATACAATCAACCACGTGCAAGGATCAAGCAACATGATGCAATGATGATATGCTATGCGGGATGCGATGCGGGATGCAAAATGCAAGATATGACAGGAAATGCATGAACCTAGCCTCAACTTGGAAATCCAAGTGTGCCACTGGAAAGATGAGATGAAGTCGCTTGAAAACGATATAAAGAACGCCAGAATCGGAGTTACGGTTTGGAAATGGCAAGCGATTCAAATATGACACCGGTCTGCGATTTATAGCAAGTAGGCATCTAAATGCAATGAAATGAATATGCTACAGCACCCAAACATGACAACAAAATACATGGCAGGGATGCATTCAAGATGCTTAACAAAAGTCTAGCACTGAGCTACAGCCAATTCATCCATTAACAGGTTCAAACAAGCATGGCAAAAATACATATGGCAAACATATCTCAGACTTAGTGAATTTAACACTTGTCTGGAATTTCAGATCAGGTAGCCCTCTTCGGAGCAACAAAACTATATGCTACAGGGTCTGAACATGGCAAAGTAAAGCATGGCATGGAGCTACTCAAAGAGCTTAACAAAAGTCCCTTAGGGACCTTGAGCCAAAAAGGATCAGAAAATACAATTGCAAGCATGTGAACATGGCAAAAACATAATCAGTTTTCAGACTTAGTGAAAACTGGCACATGTTGAAACATAACTCAAGTAGGCATGTTTATGAGCTCGATGCACTCACTACGGTGCAAGTCATGGCAAGAAAAGCATACATCCATCAAGAAGACACAAAATGCAAGCTAGACATGGCAAGAACAATAGCATAGCATGCACAGATCAACTACAACATCACCGGCAAAATTGCAAACAAGTTGACAATCTGCCCAGATTCACAAAGTAGCAAAAGTAGAGCTCGATTGACTCAATCTAGGGTGCTCCATAATTGCAAACAAAGACATGGATGGATAGAGCACTACAATATTAACAAAACATCCTTACTGATCATCCTCAAAAGAGGCACGGATCACTAGGAAACAACATGAATATATGGCATCATGAGCTAAACAGATCAATGACTTAGTGGAATTGCTAAGTCCCTGAAAACAGAATTAGCAAGTGCACCACTTTGCAAGCTTGTGCAAGTCACCTCACACATCACAAAAATACATGGGTTGCACCTTTGGAAAGATGGCAAAACCCTTAACAAAACACATGTAGAGCTCATGGGCATAACATGCACACAATAATCATGGCAAAAATGACAAAAACCTAGACGGAGCAGCAGATCTGACAATTATCTCAAGTAGCCTTCTTCTAACAGCATTTTGGGCATCAAGATGAGCTCAAATGAAAATAATGCAATGGAATGAAATGAGGTACTCTATGAGATGAACATTTTGATATGCTATATGCATGAATCAGAGCTACGGATGCAAAGTTATGGAGCCACGAACATGGGCATATGGACTGAGAATTTCGGGACTTCGACAAAAAAATCACCCCGAGATCTAGGGTTTACTGTTCACGCACGCGAACTGAGGCGGCGGGGGACTCGCCGGAGATGATGAAGACGGCGGCGGCCGGGGTCGGCGGCGGCGGATCCGGCTCTCCCGTGGCCGGATTCGGCTGGAGACGAGGCCGGGGAGGCGCGGGCGGCGAGGGGCGGTGTGC
>NC_041392.1:142208070-142229447 GCF_002162155.2 Triticum dicoccoides
CGCGCGCGGGCCAGGAGGGCCGGCGCGGGCGAGGCGGCGGGGATGTGGGCGCACGCCCACATGGCAGCCCCTGGTTGGATGGCGGCGATGTCCGGCCGGATCGGACAATGTCCTGCGCGGCGCGGTGGCTTTTCCTAGGGTTTCGAAGAGAGGGGATCCGCGAAATTTCGAGGGGGGGTGTTTAAATAGAGGTAGAGGGAGCTAGGAGAGTCCAAATGAGGTGCGGTTTCGGCCACGCGATCGTGATCAAACGCTCTAGATGATTTAGCAGGTTTAGGTGGGTTTTGGGCCAACTTGGATGGGTGTTGGGCTGCAACATACAGGAGGCCTTATCTGTCCCTCGGTTAACCGTTGGAGTACCAAATGAAGTACAAATGGTACGGAACTTGACAGGCGGTCTGCCAGTAGTAAACCAAGGCCGCTTGGCAAGTCTCGGTCCAATCCGGAAATGTTTAATCCCCACACACGAAAGAAAGGTAGAAATGACCACCGGAGGAGAACGAAGCGCTGGAATGCAAAACGGACAACGGGGAAAATGCTCGAATGCATGAGATGAACACGTATGCAAATGCAATGCACATGATGACATGATATGAGATGCATGACAACGACAACAACACACGGAGACAAAACCCGAACCCGAGAAAATAAAATAACTTAACGCCGGAAATGGCAAGAGTTGGAGTACAAATTGGGAAAGTTACATCCGGGGTGTTACATTCTCGTTCCAGATATGTCCAAAACTCAAAGTCAAACTTAGCCCCACCAATTCTTCTACCTGGAGCCACCGAGTTCGTTTGACGTAGCCACCACCAGAAACCCTAATAGTTCGGTCACACCGATATGTATCTCGGTCACACCGAGACCCATAACTTCTCTCACAAGCAAAACATGATCACACCTTAGTACTCTTTGGGTGTTAATCACATAGAGATGTGAACTAGATTATTGACTCTAGTAAACCCTTTGGGTGTTGGTCACATGACCATGGGAACTATGGGTGTTAATCACATGGTGATGTGAACTATTGGTGTTAAATCACATGGCGATGTGAACTAGATTATTGACTCTAGTGCAAGTGGGAGACTGAAGGAAATATGCCCTAGAGGCAGTAATAAAGTTATTATTTATTTCCTTATTTCATGATAAATGTTTATTATTCATGCTAGAATTGTATTAACTGGAAACATAATACATGTGTGAATACATAGACAAACATAGTGTCACTAGTATGCCTCTACTTGACTAGCTCGTTAATCAAAGATGTTTAAGTTTCCTAACCATAGACATGCGTTGTCATTTGATTAACGGGATCACATCATTAGGAGAATGATGTGATTGACTTGACCCATTCCGTTAGCTTAGCAGTTGATCGTTTAGTTTGTTGCTATTGCTTTCTGCATGACTTATACATGTTGCTAAAACTTTGTGTGCTACCAAACATCACAGCGTAACTGGGTGATTATAAAGGTGCTCTACAGGTGTCTCCGAAGGTACTTGTTGGGTTGGCATATTTCGAGATTAGGATTTGTCACTCTGATTGTTGGAGAGGTATCTCTAGGCCCACTCGGTAATACACATCACTTAAGCCTTGCAAGCATTGCAACTAATGAGTTAGTTGCGGGATGATGTATTACAGAACGAGTAAAGAGACTTGCCGGTAACAAGACTGAACTAGGTATTGAGATACCGACGATCGAATCTCGGGCAAGTAACATACCGATGACAAAGGGAACAACGTATGTTGTTATGCGGTTTGATTGATAAAGATCTTCGTAGAATATGTAGGAGCCAATATGAGCATCCAGGTTCCACTATTGGTTATTGACCAGAGACGTGTCTCGGTCATGTCTACATAGTTCTCGAACCCGTAGGGTCCGCACGCTTAAAGTTCGATGACGGTTATATTATGAGATTATATGTTTTGATGTATCGAAGGTAGTTCGGAGTCCCGGATGAGATCGGGGACATGACGAGGCGTCTCAAAATGGTCAAGACGTAAAGATCAATATATTGGACGACTATATTCGGACATCGGAAAGGTTCCGAGTGATTCGGGTATTTTTCGGAGTGCCGGGCAGTTACGGGAGTACGGGGGAAGAAGTATATGGGCCTTATTGGGCTTTAGGAGAGAGAGAGAGGCAGGCTGCGCCCCCCAATGACTAGTCCGAATTGGACTAGGGGGAGGGGCGGTGCCCCCTCCTTCCTTCTCTTCCCTCTTCCTTTCCTTGTCTCCTACTCCTACTACTTGGAAGGGGAGGAATCCTACTCCCAGTGGGAGTAGGACTCCTCCAGGGCGCGCCATAGGGGCCGGCCCTCTCCCCCTCCTCCACTCCTTTATATACGTGGCCAGGGGGCACCCCATAGACAACAATTGATCTCTTGGATCTTTTATCCGTGTGTGGTGCCCCTCTCCACCATAGTCCACCTCGATAATATCATAGCGGTGCATAGGCGAAGCCCTGCGATGGTAGAACATCAACATCGTCACCACGCCATCATGCTGACGGAACTCTCCCTCAAAGCTCGGCTGGATCGGAGTTCGAGGGATGTCATCGAGTTGAACGAGCTGGGCCAGGTGTCGTGTGTTCGGTACTTGATCGGTCGGATCGTGAAGACGTACGACTACATCAACCGCACTGTGCTAACGCTTCTGTTTTCGGTCTACGACGGTACGTGGACACACTCTCCCCTCTCGTTGATATGCATCACCATGATCTTGCGTGTGCATAGGAAAATTTTGAAATTACTACGTTCCCCAACACATGTAAGAGTGACCCATGATCCTAATCGATTGTGCATTTGCATTCAAATGCAAATTTTAAATAATGCACAAATTTAGGGGGAGCTATTGCTTATTACATACTTATCAAAGCGACGACGTATTTCATTCATATTATCATTTGTCGAAGCTTTGATCTATATGTGGTCATCAATTACCAAAAAAAGGGAGATTGAAAGTGCAACTAATCCCCGGGTGGTTTTGGTAATTTGTAACAACATATAGCTCATTGGACTAATGATCACTCAAGTTTGATATTTCAGAAAAGTTCAATGAATGGCATGGCATGGGCTAGGAATGTGGACCTTCAAAATGCGAAGGACACACATTGGCAAAAGCTCAAGACTCTTATTTAACTTTTAGTGATCCAAGATCACATTGAGTCTATAGGAAAGCCAATACTATTAAAAGGGGATGAGGTGTTGCTTAATGGCTTGCTTTCTCAAAAGTGCTTAGTGATATTGCTCCAAAACCCTCAACCATTTTCTCGTTCCAAATATGTCCAAAACTCAAAGTCAAACTTGGCCCCACCGATTCTTTCTACCCGGAGCCACCGAGTTCATTTGACATAGCCACTGCCAGAAACTCTAACAGTTCTATGACACCGACACGGATCTCGGTCACACCGAGATGGCCTTGCCAACGCCCTGTGACTTGCTTCATTTATTTTGGTCTCACCAAGTTATGCAATTGGTCACACCGAGTTGACTTGACATTCGCTCTGTTGTCTTTTGCTTCACTTTGGTCTCACTGATTTGATGCAATTGGCACCACCGAATTGATGTTTGCCCTAAGCCCTAGCACATCGGTCACACCGAGTTGTTCCACTCAGTCCCACCGAGATTCCTAACGCTCACATTTTGAACTGAATTGGTCTCATTGAGTTCTTATGTTCGGTCTGACCGAGTTGGGTCAAATGTGTGTGACGGTTGGATTTTGTGTGGAGGCTATATATACCCCTCCACCCGCATCTCCATTTGTGAGAGTGAACCACCTACTGATGTGTTAAGACCAAGATATACCAATCCTACCATAAGAATCTTGATCTCTAGCCTTCCCAAGTTGCTTCTCCACTCAAATCATCTTTCCACCATATCCAAATCTATGAGAGAGAGTTGAGTGTTGGGGAGACTATCATTTGAAGCACACGAGCAAGGAGTTCATCATCAACACACCATCTATTACATTTTGGAGAGTGGTGTCTCCTAGATTGGTTAGGTGTCGCTTGGGAGCCTCCGACAAGATGTGGAGTTGAACCAAGATGTTTGTAAGGGCAAGGAGATCGCCTACTTCATGAAGATCTACCCGAGTGAGGCAAGTCCTTCGTGGGCGATGGCCATGGTGGGATAGAAAAGGTTGCTTCTTCGTGGACCCTTATTGGGTGGAGCCCTCCATGGACTCGCACAGCCGTTACCCTTCGTGGGTTGAAGTCTCCATCAACGTGGATGAACGATAGCACCACCTATCGGAACCACGCCAAAAATTTCCATGTCTACATTGCGTTTGCCTTCTCCAAACCCTTCCCTTTACCTTCATATGCAATGTTTTACATTCAGCTGCTATATTCTTAGAATTGCATGTGTAGGTTGATTGCTTGACTTGTACTTGTTGCTAAAATCTGCCCACAACTAAAATTGGGAAAAGATTTGATTTTATTTGGTCAAGTAGTCTAATCATCCCCCCTCTAGACCTACTTTCGATCCTACAAGTGGTGTCAAAGCTTTGGTCTCCATTTGCCTTGATTTCCATAGCTTTGGTGATCATAGCCTTGGTTTCACAACCTAGGAGAGTATGGCGTCTAGCGAGGGAAATTACCACCATAGAGGTCCTTACTTTGATGGTTCTAATTTTGCTAGTTGGAAGCATAAGACGAAAATGCATATTCTTGGTCATAACCCCGCCGTTTGGGTTGTTGTGCGTATTGGCTTGCAAGGTGATTTCTTTGAGGATGGAAGGGAACCTGATCGTGAAGCTCCAGCGGGAGAAATGAAGATGTTGCAATCAGCCACCTTGTGTCCCAAAGAATTCAACGAAATCAGCCGCCTTGAGAATGCAAAGGAAATTTGGGATATTCTGGTAGATATGCATGAAGGTACTGAGTCTGTCAAGGAATACAAATCGGATGTGCTTCAAAGTCAACTTGACAAGCTCAAAATGATGGATGGTGAAGGAGTCACCGATATGTACTCTAGGCTTGCTCTCATCACAAATGAGATTGCCGGCTTACGATGTGAGGAGATGACCGACAAATTCATCATCAAGAAGATCCTAAGAGCCTTGGATGGAAAAAATGTCACCGTGTGCACATTGATCCAAATGATGCCCAACTACAAAGATCTCAAGCCCATGTAAGTCATTGGAGGAATTGTTGCTCATGAGATGTCACTCAAGGACAAGGAAGAGCTCCACAACAAGTCAAGTGGTACTTACAAAGCTTCATGGGATGCTCCTACTACATCAAGTGAAAAGCAAATCTTCAATGAAGAATTGAGCTTAATGGTGAAGAACTTCAAGAAATTCTACAAGAATAGAAGCAAAGGGAGAAGCTCCAAGTCAAGGTCCTACAATGACATAAGATCTTCTAGTCATGATCATAATTGCTACAATTGTGGAAGACCCGAACACTACTCCAATGAGTGTACGACTCCCTATAAGAAAAGAGAAGATTCACCGAAAAGGAGAAGTGAAAGAGATGAATCACCTCCAAGAGAGAGAAGGAGTAGAGATGATTGTTATGAACGAAGACCCTCTCGTAGAAGCAAGGATTTGGAAAGGAAGGACAAGTAATCAAAGAGCTACACAAGACGAAGACATCAAACTCACATTGGTGAATGGTTATCCGGTTCCGACTCTGACAACTACTCCGAGAGAAGCTATATATCACTCCGACTCCGAATACGACTCTGAGAGAAGCTATCACTCCGACTCCGAATATACTCAAGATGAAGGTGTTGCCGGTCTTGCACTTGTGTGATCCAACTCCTACGACATATTTGACTCGCCAAATGAAGGAGTTGGAAGATGCTTCATGGCTAAAGGCCCTAAGGTATCACACCCCGAGTATGTTGATTTAAATAGTTATGAAGATGATTTGCTAGGTGATGATGATTTACTTGTTGACAACTCTAGTGATGAAAACTATGATGAAATTGCTAGTAAATATGCTAATCAATATGAAATGAATGATAATGATAAGAAGGAGATTGAGCGTCTAACTAAAGAACTAAACACTCTTAAGTTAGCTCATTAAACAACTCTAGAGGATCATAGAGTACTCCTAAGAACTCATGAGAAGTGTAGCGACCCGACCTCAAACGGTCAAGCCTCTGTGTATCCGTGTCATCCCTGGATCGGTATGCTGACACACACAGTACATCAATGTACATATCAAAGTGTAATCACATGTATAAATAACGTAAAACTGATATATACCTCATAAGTCTCAGCGGAAACAAACATAAGGGTGTGGAGTCCATCAACACCAACGTCAAGTTGAGTGTAGACCGTAACCCTACAACGTAACTCCTACTCGTCGTAGAAAATTTCTGCAACATAAGACGTTGCAGCCCTGTAGGTCAGTACATTGAATGTACTGGCAAGTCACATCATAAGAATAATGAACCGATTTGTACATGCAATTTGGCTGTTGGAAAGCTCTAAGTTTAGTTTTTGCATAAAGCTAGTTTTTCCCTAAAATAAAAGATATTATTCTACCACTACAGTATAGCATAGGATGAGTTGGCAAACCCAACTCAATCCATTCCCAAAGTTTCATTTAAAACCCAACTGTTTAATTAAGAGTGACGAGATCTCCCAACATTTCCACTACTAGATGCTCAAGTTGTCCGTAACCAGGGACACGGCTAATCGATTAGGTTTTAACACTCTGCAGAGGTTTGCGCACTTTTCCCCACAAGACCTGATCGCCTCCCTTGAAGTTCTCGCACTGCCTGGCGTTTGAGAACAGGATGACCGAGACATAGTCTTTCGAAAATGTCCCCCCTTAACCCACGGATAGGCCGGTACACCTACATCATTCTACATCTGCTAGCCCATCCCGGAAAGGGTCACACTAACTACTCAACTAAGCCAGAGCCCATATTGGCTTGTGGCTGCACACGTAAGCTTCTGGACATGAGAATACGATTGATCTCTTTGAGCCTGGGCGGACGGACCACTAGTGGTGCACCACCATGGATTTCCCATGCATGCTCCCACTGTACTTCGCCACCATTCAAACCAAACCTCCGCCCAGGTAGTTCATTATGTTATCTTGGTTCTACTTACTACTTTGTCACTCATCTCTCACAATGAACACTTCCCAATCCACGTCAAAATTAAACATACGCGGTGGTGACAAAGGTATATGGTTCAAACCTACCTCAATGAACTACTAGGTAACGGCATAGCCATCTAGCAACAATAAATCCTACCATGCAATTCTACCTCAAAGGACTAAGTGCATAATAAAAACATAGGTAAATGGAAGAATGGTCAAATGTGAACTTGCCTGGTAATAGTTGATGAAGATTATATTGCTCTCAGAAATTAACTTAATAGAACTATTCATCACTCTCCGATGAAAATCTATAAAGTCAAACATTGCATCCACATAAGCAATCATTTCGGAGAACCAAATAACATGCAGCATGAAAAGACTCGGAAAATCCAAATGAACACACAACACACTTAACTATCAAAAGAAAATACTAAGTGTAAAACAACATAGGGCATGGGTGCCAAAAATTGTGACGTGGACCATAGTGCATACTAGGCATACGAGTAAAACTACTATAGACATATCCTAATGTATGAAAAATCTCGTGAGATAGGTCCAAGTGATAGGGTTTGGTAACGGTGACACGGTGCAAAAAGAATCACGTCAATCGGAGCTACAGTTTAGGAGATATGGCCAGTTGAAGTTTGAATTCAAGTCTGAATAAAGTTCAAATTTGAATTTGGAAAAAGTTTACAAACATGTGCTACTGGATAGATCTAATCATGACGAAGAATTTGCCGCTGGTTTCATCGAATTTGGAGTTACGGTTAAAAAGATACGGCTATCCGAAGTTTAGGGGCTAAACAGAAAACTCAAGGACTAATCAGTAATTAAAACTATAGCAACTAGGTCCATGGCCACGTGGCGGCTCGTGGCTGGCCAAGCAGCATTCGCTGCGGTGGCTATATGGCGAATGGCCACTAAATCGGAAAAACAGCTACCGCGGTTAAATAAAAAGAAAAATCGGAGGCCGGTTTAACTAAAACCGCAGTTAACCGAACTAAAACAAAAAACACAACAAAAAAAACTAATCTAAATGAACGAAGCGGGCGGCTCGGCTTACAGCGGCGAGGACGGCGAACAGGGGCGGCGGTGCTGGCGTCGGGCGGCGGACGGGGCGGCGGCTCCGGCGGTCCTTGGCGGCGGGGAAGGAGGCAAACGGGACCGGCGTGGTGTGGGCGACCGGATGGCGGTGACGGCGGGCGTTGGTGTGCACCGGACGGGGCAGAGGGAGGCGACGGAGCTCCGGTGAGCTGCGTGAACTCCGGCGGCTCAGGGTCGTCGGTTTGGCTGCTCCGGCGCGACCTAGGGGAAACCTATATGTCAAAACGATGCGCACATGCTTGGGGATTAGGTGACGAAGAAAAGAGCGGCTCGGGTGCACCACCGGTGATGTAATCGTCGGCGGAGGGTTTCGGCTCCGGCGAGATCCAACTGACGAAGGCGGTGGCTGTGAGGAGCATGGCCCATGGCCTCGCTGGCCTGCCCTAGCGTTGCGGCTGGCCCATGGTGTTGCCACTGGCTGCCCTAGCCCTAGCGTTGCTAGTGGCCTGCCCTAGCGTTGCCACTGGCTGCCCTAGCGTTGCGGCTGGCCCATGGCCTCGCTGGCCTGTGGCTGGGCCGGCTGGCCAGCGCGTGCGTGCGTGATTTTTTTACAGAACAAACTATAACAGAGCAAAAATAAAAATAAAACAAAAAATTACATAGGCATATTATATACCAAAATGCTCAGAAAAAACAAAGAATAAGATGAACTATTTTCCAGGTTCACTTAAATTCCATAAAAATTCATAAAAGTCAAACAGTGCTATTGTTGCATTTAAAATTAATAAAAATCATTTTTAAAATAGCAAAATGATTTCAAATTTATTTTCTCCTAATTTTCCATTGAAGGGAATCATTTTACCCTTATTTCCATTTATTTATTTTTAGGAGAAAAATAACTTGAATAGAAACTCAAATAACTCCCAATTGGATTTGAATTTGGAATTTCAAACAACTTCAAAGTGACTTCAAATTATTCCTTGGAAATTTCCAACTCTCTTTCTTCAAATATGGCGAAGTCATTTTATGAACTCGTTGAGTTTCTTAAAGTTTCTAAATTTGAAATATTTCAAAAAGTAATTCAAATCATTTTCAAACCCCTTTTCATTTCTTTAAATGGAAGAAGTCATATTATCTTCACTCTAGGGTTTTGTAATGAAATGAAGTTGAACTCAGGGAGATCAAAATGCAAGATGAAAGTTTTGGGAAAGTCCTTTTATTCCCTCTCATTGAACTTTCAAAAAGTTTCAATTTCCACTCAGTTTCACACAATCAATCACACAAAAATCAAACAAACAATCACAATTATTTATTTAATATAACATTCCAAAATTTAGAATTTTGGGATGTTACAAACTACCACCCTTAAACTGAATCTCGTCCATGAGATTCAGAGAGGCTAGAAAGAAGGTTAGGTTTGGGGGGTCTCATTGAAAATCCGTTCATCAACACATGGTATGGGGTGCTACCACCCTTAGAAGCATGGTCACAGTTCCAACAAAACTCATGTACTCCATCCTTTGTGTTGACGGTGTCGGTCTTCTCATATTCTCCAAGATAACTCCTTCACTTTTGCTCTTCTGGTAAGGGCATGGCCTTTTCCTCAAAATCAGGAGTCCTTGCATCAAAAAAAGATCCTTCTGAGACTTGACAGGTCTGGCGCCAATGCTAAACAACTATCGAAAATCTCATGGTGGTCGACAATTTTTGGTTTCTCCTGCAGGAAATGGGTCTGGGTTGAACCTCACCGCATAACCTACGATTTGGAAATAGGTGCCTGTATAGGGTTTCCGTCATCCTGCCATTCTAAGGCTTTTGGCTTGTCATGTTGACACTCTTCTAGGGTTTTAAGGCTCTCTGATTTTCCATCAACATATGATAGCTCATGATAGAAGTCTCCGGTATGGGGGCCAATCCATCCCGTACTTGAATCATTACTACATACGCATATAGTGAATCACGTTTTCTAACACTTGGGCATCCTCACAAGCATTGCAGAACTTCTCTTCTCCACGAACTGGGTTTGGGTAAATCCATTGGTTCTGCAAGTGTGACGCCCCCGATTTGACCGTACACTAATCATACACGCAAACGTGTATGGTCAAGATCAGGGACTCACGGGAAGATATCACAACACAACTCTACCAATAAAATAAGTCATACAAGCATCATATTACAAGCCAGGGGCCTCGAGGGCTCGAATACAAGAGCTCGATCATAGACGAGTCAGCGGAAGCAACAATATCTGAGTACAGATATAAGTAAACAAGTTTGCCTTAAGAAGGATAGCACAAACTGGGATACAGATCGAAAGAGGCGCAGGCCTCCTGCCTGGGATCCTCCTAAACTACTCCTGGTCATCGTCAGCGGGCTGCACGTAGTAGTAGGCACCTCCCGAGTAGTAGTCGTCATCGTCGACAGTGGCGTCTGGCTCCTGGTCTCCAACGTCTGGTCGCAGCAATCGAGTATATAAAGGGGGTAAAGAAGGAGCAAAGCAACCGTGACTACTCATCCAATGTACTCGCAAGCAAGGAGCTACACTACATATGTATGCATTGGTATCAATTGGAATAAGGGTATCATATGTGGACTGAACTGCAGAATGCCGAAATATGAGGGGGATAGCTAGTCCTGTCGAAGACTACGCTTCTGGTAACCTCCATCTTGCAGCAGGAGAAGAGAGTATATGGTAAGTTCACTAAGTAACATCGCATAGCATAAACCTAACCGGCGATCCTCTCCGCGTCGCCCTGTGAGAGAGCAAACACCGGTTGTATCTGGCACTTGAAAGGGCGTGTTTTATTAAGTATCCGATTCTAGTTGTCATAAGGTCAAGGTACAACTCCAAGTCGTCCTGTTACTGAAGATCACGGCTATTTGAATAGATTAACTTCCCTACAGGGGTGCACCACATTTCCCAACACGCTCGATCCCCATTGTCCGGACACACTTTTCTGGGTCATGCCCGGCCTCGGAAGATCAACATGTCGCAGCCCTACCTAGGCACAACAGAGAGGTCAGCACGCCGGTCTAAATCCTATGGCACAGGGGTCTGGGCCCATTGCCCATTGCACACCTGCACGTTGCATACGCGGCCGGAAGCAGAACTAACCCCCTTAATACAAGAGCAGGCTTACGGTCCAATCCGGCGCGCGCCGCTCAGTCGCTGACGTCGCTGATACCACGACGTCGAGTGCCCATAACTGTCCCCGCGTAGATGGTTAGTGCGTATAGGCCAGTGGCCAGACTCAGATCAAATACCAAGATCTCGTTAAGCGTGTTAAGTATCCGCGAAGGCCGACCAGGGCCAGGCCCACCTCTCTCCTAGGTGGTCTCAACCTGCCCTGTCACTCTGCCACAAAGTAACAGTCGGGGCCGTCGGCAACCCAGGCCCACCTCTACCGGGATGGAGCCACTTGCCCCTTCAGCCCCCATCTCCGAACAGTATCGTAAGTAATGTATCAGTATAAAGTATATAGCATATGCCCGTGATCACCTCCCGAAGTGATCACATCCCAGTAGTATAGCATGGCAGATGGACAAGAGTGTAGGGCCACTGATGGAACACTAGCATCCTATACTAAGCATTAGGATAGCAGGTAAAGGTAACAACAGTAATAGCAAGGACAGGCTATGCATCAGAATAGTATTAACGGAAAGCAGTAACATGCTACACTACTCTAATGTAAGCAGTAGAAAGAAGAATAGGCGATATCTGGTGATCAAGGGGGGGCTTGCCTGGTTGCTCTGGTAAGAGAGAGGGGTCGTCAACTTCGTAGTCGTACTGGTTAGCAGCGGTGAAGGTCTCGGTGTCTAGCGGAAGAAGAGGGGGGGGGGAAGAAACAGTGAATACAATGCAAACAGATGCATAATGAACCATGACAAGGCAAGGCGTGATGCTAGGCGTGCCCTAACGCGGCAAGAGGTGATACCGGTGAAGGGGGGAAACATCCGGGAAAGTATCCCCGGTGTTCCGCGTTTTCGGGCAGAGGAGCCGGAGGGGGAAAGTTGCGAGTTCGATAGGTTAGGGATGCGTGGCGGACAAACGGGCTGCGAAACTGGGTTCGTCTCGTCGTTCTGAGAAACTTTCATGTACAAAGTTTTTCATCCGAGCTACGGTTTTATTTTATATTGATTTTAAAAGATTTAAATCATTTTCAGCATTTAATAATTATTTTAATAGAACATTATCCAGAACAGTGAAAGGTGATGTCAGCATGACATCACCATGATGTCAGCAGGTCGAACCCAGCTGACCAGAGTCATACCTGGCCTGTGGGTCCAATTGGACCCACCTGTCATAGACTCAGGCTAACTAAACAGGTTCGATTAGTTTAGTTAATTGATTAGGTTAATAAAACAAGATTAATTAAGCTAATTAATCCTTTAATTAATTAATAATTTGATTTATTATTTAATTTTAATTTTATTTATTTATTTTCGTTCTGGGGGTAGGGCCCCACTTGTCATTGGCCCTAGGGGCCTATCGGGCGAAACGGGCAGCGGGCGCCCGTGCGTTTGCGCCCGAAGGGCGGACCCGGGGCGCCGCGGGGTGCTAGTGTGTGGGCGAGGCCGCCGGGCGCGACCAGGGCGGCCGCCGCGCGTGCGGGCGACGAGAACCGGCGACGAGGGGCGGCGTCCAGGCGAAGGCCTCACCGCAGAGGGGCGGAGGGCGGCGGCTAGTGGTGGGCGCAGCGGTGATAGGCAGCGGGCCGCGAAGGCGCGGTGAGGAAGGGGACGACCACGGGCAGTAGCAGCCGGCGGCACGGCGCCGGTGGCAAGAGGCAGCAACAGTAACACAGCAGGGGAGCAGCCGAAGCGAATGCGAACGACGACGGGCGCGGTGCAGACGCAGTCATGTACGGGTGGCAGTGCGCAGGCTCATCGCGGGAGGGTGCGGACGGGCGCTGGGCACGACAGTTGCGGGCTGCGGCGAGCGGGGCGAACAGGGGGCGCAGGCGGAGCACGAGCAAGGGGACGGGGATGGATGGATGGGGTGCTCACGGGGGGCTGTAGGGCATGGGGCAACGGTGCTCGACATGGGTGACGAGGACGCGGTCGACGGCGAAGAGGAAGGCGAGGCGGCTCCGGCGAGCGGCTTGAGGAGGAGACGAGGAGGCGAGATCCAGCGTCGGGGAGGCGGAACGAGGCAGCGACGGTGAGCGCTGGCAGCGGCGCACGACGACATAGGCGAAGGGATCGGGGTTCGCTGCCCTGATCCAGAACGTGGAGTGGAATGGGGAACGAGGAGGGGAGTGGGCGTCGTGGGGTGGCGGCGGGTGAGGGGGACGAGGGGAGAGGTGGGGATTGTGCGGGGGAGTGGGGTGGCTGGGCTAGGGTTCAGTCGTCCAGGGGGTGTTGTAGGCGCCAGCTGGGCCAGCCTGGTTGGCTCCGAGGCCATCTGGGCCGTGTCCCAGCGGGGGAGGGGGGGTTCTCTTTTATGTTTTTATTTGTTGTTTTTTCTAAATCTTTCTATTACTGTTTTAATAATTTTTTTGTTTCACTTTATCTTAGTTTTATAAACTATAAAAGTAGTACCTACTTTAGTGTTAACAAATAGGATACTCCCACATACGTTGGGCAACTAATTAACATTGTTTAATATTTTATTTATTGTAAAAGACATTCAACTAATTGTTTTTGCTACTTTTAAAACATTTTAGAGTATTTACATTTTATAAAAATATGGTTTCTCCACCATAAATGATTATGATTTATTTGCTACCATTTGAACATTTTTGATTTGACAATTGAAAACTTTTATTGTTGGACTTTAATTGAAATTTGAATTTGGCTCGGATCTGAACTAACACGAGATTAGCAACAGTAATCATGATGACGTGGCATCATTACCAGAGGGTTACTGTAGCTTGATTATCCGGGCATCACAATTCTCCTCCACTACAAGAAATCTCATCCCGAGATTTAAGAGGGGGGTAAGGGAAAGATGTGGCTACGAAATTCTATCGAGTCTTCTCGGCCATAGTTGCTCTTCTCGAAGAGGTCGATCCATTACATTGACGTCTTTATTTCTCTGCTTCTGGTCATCATGGTGAAGTCGCCCTTTCCTTCGGGAACTCCAACATACTTACGAATAGGTAAGGGGCAGCTCGGCTACGACAGAATGCTTAGGAGGGAAACAATTTGGGGTTAACCCACGAATGAGCATAAGATTATCTCTTGAGTTGAACATATAAAATACATCGGGAGTAAGGTACGTAGGTACAATAAGAGGTTCCAAGCGGATAGATAGTTGCTCGAAGTCTGAACCAGAGTGAGAAAGGGGTTCAGAGCAGCGAGAGTAAGTATGGCGGCTGATACCAGAATAGAGCACTAGGAAGGTGGCCCGTGGATTAAATACGAAGCGAAGCGTGGGGAATAACCATTAGAAACAGGGTTGTACAGGAGAGTCAGGTTTCGATCCTGTGGAACTGTGGGTTATGGGCCCCCCATGTGGGATAAAAGTAGGAGTGGTGACATCTTGCATGGTCACGATAGCAAGGCATGTCAGAGACTAGCCTGTCAATTATGTCGGCAACTACAATGATACCAAGGGCGAGGGCCGAAGAGAACCATTTTCCTGCTCGTTGAACGAGGCGGACCAATAGGCAAAGTTCTCGTCCATCGGTGGTTACCGAGATGCTATCAATAATGGTAACAGGGTCTTACTGACAGAGTTGTACAACGAGGTGCTTACTAAGCAGGGAATTATCACTGCTTAGTTAAGTCAGATTACAAGAAAGCTCAAACAAGTCAATGGAAAGGAAAATGTGATTATCAGGTTTAAACCGAACAATGGAAATGAAAATGTGTATACACACATATTTCGGGGGTATATCCTTCCCAAGGACAAGCGGAGCATGATATCCATGACAGAATAGAAAGTAGAAAACCATTGAGGTAAGGGGAAGGGATTTCATGGTATTACCCATACAACATTGTTTGGATAATTGAGCAAGAAAACATTTGGCATTGGGCTTCAAATGTTCTTGTTGAAAATCAGAGTACCATAGACATGCTTCGAGATAGCATTGACATGGTCATCAGGTGAAGATCGGACTTTGGAACACAAAGGATTCATCGGAAACAACTTATAGGATAAGTCTTACAATTTCCTCATGGAAGAATGGATAACCTTGCCGAAAAGGAATCTATAACAATAGGGCCTCAGGCCAGGTGTGCTAGGATGACATCACCTTACCGGGTCATATAACGACCAATGTTATAACTCTTGGAAATATGTCCCAGCCATCATATCTGGCCGAGATTTAGATCTGGTTGGTGTGAGGGTATCTCAAACTCATGATGCTCGAGCAGAAAAGGTGTGACACAAATTGACAATATGACGTCGAAGATTCTCGAGAAATGAACTATGGAAGCGAGTTCCGAAACAAGAGTTCATCATTAAATCAAGGAGAGGGTGAGGAGGTAGCTGATGAATTTAGCGACAATTCATCGAGGTTTCCAAAAGATGGATTTCCACAATTATGTGAACAGGGAGATAAAATTTGTCAGATCAAATGATATAATGAGGTATGCTCGAGGAAAACATACCGAATTAAACATTGGTTGAAAGGTGCACCCGAAATATGGGCTTAGTTAGCATGACCGATGTAAGAATGGTGATTCTATAACCAATGGTCTATGAATGAAATGTCGACCATTAACTTCAAAGCAATATGGTTGCTTGAAGTGCAGAATCCAAGCAGCACCATTCATCTATTGGTATCCCGGCTAGAATCAACACGAGAACCAAGAAAGAATGGTGATGGCGAGAAGTATCACTATACCAATAATTCTAAAGAGGTGGAGCAGTTCTCACGACCTTCTTGACATATATGATAGTAATAATCCAAGGTAAAGAAGAATAATTGCTGGATAGCAAGGATCTCAAAGTATAACACAAAACACGAATAATTTTGTGTTGGAGGGAAGTCTATAAAGTGGTCGATGATAACACAGATCATTGAGGGCAAGGATGGCATTTCTCATAATGAACTCAATTGACATCCTGGAAGAGCTCAGAATGCCGATGATGACCACGGCACAATTGTTGAGAGATTTCATGAAGATGTAATCGGTCGGCGATGACATCAAGCCACAGGAATGATGAAGCGAAAGGTTATTGAACCCAAGGGTATGACACAAACTCAAAACCAAGCTTGTTGTTTAAGGCAAAGTGGTATGATGAGGAAGATCAACGTAAGCTTAGCTCATCATCGAAAGTTGTGCTCCGGGAATAAGGACCAGGTAGCACAGTTAAAATCATCACAGTAATGATATAGCCAAATAGGGTAGGAAGGATGTGATCGGGTACAAACTCGTAAGTAAAGAAGATTACCAAAAGTTGTTGAACCGTAGTGCGGACTCAGTTCAGTTATCGGTTTTTGAGTGTTTAATAACTCAGAGCCCGTGAAAAATTTGGAATCAATGAGAATGTAGTACTTGATGAGGAACTCATAAGAGGTTATGTAGTACTTGATATTATCGAGGTACCATGGTGTAATACTCGACGGAAGATCAAAGTAAAGGTTGGACTGGTGTATTCATCCACAGAAGACAAGTGCTTAAACTTCCCCGTGAAATGGGGTCAAAGAAGAACATATGGTCGAAACCACGATTGCAAAAGGCCGGATCCCAGATATAAGAACTTATACCAAGGGAAAAAATTAATTTAAGAGAAGCTTTAATGATAAGATCTACATCGTGTCCATGGGCATGAACACAAAGTTCAAGGTCGACTCCCACTTCTTCAATGCATAACCCTTCATTCACTGCTCTAGATAAAAATGATTTCAGTGTCAAAACCTACCTGGTGAATTACCAGAGGAGTATGACCCGTGAAAACTTTCGGGTTCACACAGATTAAGGAAGGCATAGGTTCAACCCGTCAGGGTATCGTGGAAACATATACCGCAAGCTTCAATCGTAAATACCACCAGCTTGAAAATAGAGCATGGTTGAGAAAACAGAGGATACAATTTACCAAAAGCATTCTGTATCAGAGGAAAGGCTCATGAGGTTATTGAATAAGGAGCACACTATCGAATAATAATCCAATAAAGGATCTGACGGTCCATAGCGGAGCTGATGTGAGCATCGGCACACAATCAGTTGAAGAAAGGATGCAAGGGCATCAGATTATAGAACACCTGAATGATTCGATGCTTAGATATCAAAGGAATTATGATTTCCAAATAGAAGGATCAGAAGCAGACGCTCTGATCAAGGGTGGATAAGTTCAGTGGACCTAAGGGTACAATTGACGACAAACAGATTGGTCGAGAATAAGCTCATGTTCAAAAATGACGTATGAGCCAGAAAGATAATTTGAAAGGATCAACTGATGATTGCATGCATTTGAATCAATAGGATCAAAATGACGGTGTCTAAGGATACTAATAAATATTGCCAGACATATGGAAAGCATCCATAATACAAGCAGACAAGTATTGCAGAGCAATAAGCTACTAAGGATTTTTGGAGGATCGAATAGTATTTCGAAGACCATTGTGAAACACATGAACAACTGGGGGATGAGCAGATACTCGATAAGTGCGAGAATTATCCATAGGGGTATTCAGGTGACAAAGAACAGCAAGGCAGTAAGCTTAAAGGATTATCGAAACAACGACGAGTATTTCGCGGTATCTTGTAATAACAAGACCAACTGGGGATGAATGTAAGAATAACAACTGCAAGTAGTTATCCATAAGGGTTGACGGTGGAAGGGGAATTGCAAACGCGATGAACACAAGTTCTCGGGCTAACAGTGGAGAGTATCTTCAGGGTCTTCACGTGCAGCAGACGATCATCAGTAATAAGGGGCTCTCCGGATGAAAGTGATAACGAGATCCTAATGTTAGATTTAGCAATATTCATTTAGCTCGAATAGAAGAGAGATCAAAGTCCCAGAGTATAGAAAAGGAGTAAAAGATCCTAATACCACCCAATGGCGACGTGGGCCCATGGGCCGCATAGCCAAGTTAGTAAAACAATTTTCATCGACTAGACTCAACTTCGGCCAAGGAGTGTGGAAGGGGGATTCCTACAAGCAGTCGGCTCTGATACCAACTTGTGACGCCCCCGATTTGACCGTACACTAATCATACACGCAAACGTGTACGATCAAGATCAGGGACTCACGGGAAGATATCACAACACAACTCAACAAATAAAATAAGTCATACAAGCATCATATTACAAGCCAGGGGCCTCGAGGGCTCGAATACAAGAGCTCCATCATAGACGAGTCAGCGGAAGCAACAATATCTGAGTACAGACATAAGTAAACAAGTTTGCCTTAAGAAGGTTAGCACAAACTAGGATACAGATCGAAAGAGGCGCAGGCCTACTGCCTGGGATCCTCCTAAACTACTCCTGGTCGTCGTCAGCGGGCTGCACGTAGTAGTAGGCACCTCTCGAGTAGTAGTAGTCATCGTCGACGGTGGCATATGGCTCCTGGGCTCCAATGTCTGGTCGCAACAATCGAGTATAGAAAGGGGGAAAAGAGGGAGCAAAGAAACCGTGAGTACTCATCCAAAGTACTCGCAAGCAAGGAGCTACACTACATATGTATGCATTGGTATTAATTGGAATAAGGGTATCATATGTGGACTGAACTGCAGAATGCCGAAATATGAGGGGGATAGCTAGTCCTGTCGAAGACTACGCTTCTGGTAACCTCCATCTTGCAGCAGGACAAGAGAGTATATGGTAAGTTCACTAAGTAACATCGCATAGCATAAACCTAACCGGCGATCCTCTCCGCGTCGCCCTGTGAGAGAGCAATCACCAGTTGTATCTGGCACTAGAAAGGGTGTGTTTTATTAAGTATCTGATTCTAGTTGTCATAAGGTCAAGGTATAACTCCAAGTCGTCCTGTTACTGAAGATCACGGCTATTCGAATAGATTAACTTCCCTACATGGGTGCACCACATTTCCCAACACGCTTGATCCCCATTGTCCGGACACACTTTTCTAGGTCATGCCCAGCCTCGAAAGATCAACACGTCCCAGCACTACCTAGGAACAACAGAGAGGTCAGCACGCCGGTCTAAATCCTATGGCACAGGGGTCTGGGCCCATCGCCCATTGCACACCTGCACGTTGCGTACACGGCCGGAAGCAGAACTAGCCCCCTTAATACAAGAGCAGGCTTACGGTCCAATCCGGCGTGCACCGCTCAGTCGCTGACGTCACGAAGGCTTCAGCTGATACCACAACATCGAGTGCCCATAACTGTCCCCGCGTAGATGGTTAGTGCGTATAGGCCAGTGGCCAGACTCAGATCAAATACCAAGATCTCGTTAAGCGTGTTAAGTATCCGCGAACACCGACTAGGGCCAGGCCCACCTCTCTCCTAGGTGGTCTCAACCTGCCCTGTCGCTCCACCGCAAAGTAACAGTCGGGGGCCGTCGGGAACCCAGGCCCACCTCTACCGGGATGGAGCCACCTGCTCCTTCAGCCCCCATCTCCGAACAGTATCATAAGTAATGTATCAGTATAAAGTATATAGCATATGCTCGTGATCACCTCCCGAAGTGATCACGGCCCAGTAGTATAGCATGGCAGACGGACAAGAGTGTAGGGCCACTGATGGAACACTAGCATCCTATACTAAGCATTAGGATAGCAGGTAAAGGTAACAACAGTAATAGCAAGGACAGGCTATGCATCAGAATAGGATTAACGGAAAGCAGTAACATGCTACACTACTCTAATGCAAGCAGTAGAGAGAAGAATAGGCGATATCTGGTGATCAAGGGGGGCTTGCCTGGTTGCTCTGGCAAGAGAGAGGGGTCGTCAACTCCGTAGTTGTACTGGGTAGCAGCGGCGTCAGTCTCGGTGTCTAGCGGAAGAAGAGGGGGGAAGAAATAGTGAATACAATGCAAACAAATGCATAACGAAGCATGACAAGGCAAGGCGTGATGCTAGGCGTGCCCTAATGCGGTAAGAGGTGACACCGGTGAAGGGGGGAAACATCCGGGAAAGTATCCCCGGTGTTCCGCGTTTTCGGGCAGAGGAGCCGGAGGGGGAAAGTTGCGAGTTTGATAGGTTAGGGATGCGTGGCGGACGAACGGGCTGCGTATTCGGGTTCGTCTCGTCGTTCTGAGCAACTTTCATGTACAAAGTTTTTTCATCCGAGCTACGGTTTATTTTATATTGATTTTAAAAGATTTAAATCATTTTTAGCATTTAATTAATTATTTTAATATAACATTATCCAGAACAGTGAAAGGTGATGTTAGCATGACATCACCATGACGTCAGCAAGTCAAACCCAGCTGACCAGAGTCAAACCTGGCATGTGGGTCCAGTGGGACCCACCTGTCATAGACTCAGGCTAACTAAACAGGTTTGATTAGTTTAGTTAATTGATTAGGTTAATTAAACAAGATTAATTAAGTTAATTAATCCTTTAATTAATTAATTAATTTAATTTATTATTTAATTTTAATTTTTTTATTTATTTTCGTTCTGGGGGTAGGGCCCCACTTGTCATTGGCCCTAGGGGCCTATCAGGCGAAACGGACACTAGGCGCCCGGGCGTTTGCGCCCGAAGGGCGGAACCAGGGCGCTGCGGGGTGCTAGTGTGTGGGCGAGGCCGCCGGGCGCGACCAGGGCGGTCGGCGCGCGTGCGGGCACCGGGAACCGGCGACGAGGGGCGGCGTCCAGGTGAAGGCCTCGCCGCAGAGGGGCGGAGGGCGGCGGCTAGCAGTGGGCATAGCGGCGATAGGCAGCGGGCGGCGAAGGCGCGGTGAGGAAGAGGACGACCACGGGCAGTAGCAGCCGGCGGCACGGCACCGATGGCAAGAGGCAGCAGCAGTAACACGGCAGGGGAGCAGCCGAAGCGGATGCGAACGATGATGGGCGCGGTGCAGGCGCAGTCATGTACGGGCGGCAGTGCGTAGGCTCGTCGCAGGAGGGTGCGGACGGGCGCTGGGCACGGCAGTTGCGGGCTGCGGTGAGCAGGGCGAACAGGGGGCGCAGGCGGAGCACGACTAAGGGGACGGGGATGGATGGATGGATGGATGGGGTGCTCACGGGGGGCTGTAGGGCATGGGGCAGCGGTGCTCGTGTTGGGTGACGAGGACGCGGTCGTCGACGAAGAGGAAGGTGAGGCGGCTCCGGCGAGCGGCTTGAGGAGGAGACGAGGAGGCGAGATCCGGCGTCGGGGAGGCAGAACGAGGCGGCGATGGTGAGTGCCGGCGACGCGGTTAGCGCTGGCAGCGGCGCACGGCGACAGAGGCGAAGGGATCGGGGTTCGC
>NC_041392.1:142229740-142319747 GCF_002162155.2 Triticum dicoccoides
TTCTCTTTTATGTCTTTATTTGTTGTTTTTTCTAAATCTTTCTATTACTGTTTTAATAATTTTTTTGTTTCACTTTATCTTAGTTTTATAAACTATAAAAGTAGTACCTACTTTAGTGTTAACAAATAGGCTACTCCCACATAAGTTGGGCAACTAATTAACATAGTTTAATATTTTATTTATTGTAAAAGGCATTCCACTAATTGTTTTTGCTACTTTTTAAACATTTTAGAGTATTTTACACTTTTATAAAAGTATGGTTTCTCCACCATAAATTATTATGATTTATTTGCTACCATTTTAACATTTTTGATTTGACAATTGAAAACTTTTATTGTTGGACTTTAATTGAAATTTGAATTTGGCTCGGATCTGAACTAACACGAGATTAGCAACAGTAATCGTGATGACGTGGCATCATTACCAGAGGGTTACTGTAGCTTGATTATCCGGGCGTCACAGCAAGCCACACAAAATCTCTATCGTTTCTTCACAACTCTCAGGTTTTACGTAACCTCCTATGAAATGTATGCTGATGAAATCATAGCATCTTTCAGAATTATTTTCTTCAACAAGATTGTGCTTGTTTCCTTATCAAATCCTGGGTCCTGTGGGTTATGGCCCACTTCAACACTTGTATATCTTTAACTCATCCTTGGAGTTACTATTGTTCCATATTCCAACATTACATCTCCTTTAAATCCAATAGTACTTCATTCCTTCATACTCTTGGTAACCATCATAACTAAAACCAAACTCCAACTCATTTGTCCAAACACCACTCTATGGAATACATTTTCCTTTCCACTGGTCTAGTGTTCACACAGACAAGGATCGCAAAAAAATGCACTGGTTCATCCATAATTCTCTTCATATCAAATCCTTTATTACATCCTTAACCACTACTCAAAACTCAAATTTCACAAGTACTCTATTACAAAAGCTGCCATCCACATAGTTTGGTATGGTCAAGCATTACTTCCATCTTTATTCATTTGCCCTTCTTGAAGATACTTTAGTCCCACTAGAATTGTGCGATGTGATCCTTCAAATCATCGATGTTTTGCTTCATCGTGGTGGCCATGAGCTTCATCTCCATCATCTTTGCGTGGACCTCTCTCAGGTATTCCTGAGTGTGATGGATTCTTGCTTCTAGTATTTCTCCAATATGACGTATGGCTACCATAGCAGCTTCACGAACAGAGTCGAAGAATGTTTCTCGTGGTACTCGAGAAATGAAAAAGTATTGTCCCATAGTCTTTGGGCAAACTCCTTTCACACGGTGGAGGTGTACCTCCACATACCAAAGTTCAATTCCCTTCTCCATTAAAGGATAACCCTTGTAGACTGCTTCTCCTTCAAGATGAATATGCTTCATCATGTCCTTCAGGATTTTTGAGTAATCCTAATCACTGGTCAGGGTCATGATTGTTTCCGGGCCCTTGAGAAAAGACTCGTAAAGGGTTGTCATCTGCAGGCATAAGATAGAAGGGGTACTCAGGATACTGTATGTATTTCCTTTGGTGAAATGTGGTTGTTTTTCTGGGAAAAGTTTGGGGTCAGCTTGTCCATGGGTTCAAGGTTTAAGTCTGGGTGACATAGTGAGAGAGGCACTCACAATCAACGAACAACTCATAACATTTCATATGAGATTCCAAACACCTCAACTTTTACTGCTTCACGAACTATTACAATTCCCATTTCATAACTCAAATCAACATCCCCAAAAATAAAACTGTATTCCACATTTATTACATGCTTTATTCCAATATCAAGACCTCAACTACTCAGCTCAAGTTTTCCTCGGATCCGAACATTCTCTGACAAAATGTCCTACTCCTTTGCAGCGTAAACAAATGGCGCCAGACAAATCCAGGGGCTTCTTGGTGATTATCTTGGCTCCTCGGGTCCTTGGCTTCCTTGCTGGGCATTTGCTAGCGTAATGACCTAGATCCTTGAACCTGTAACAAGTGATTTGATTCAGGTCCTTTTCTGTAGAAATTGGGTTGTTCTGGGGACACATGCTCTTTCTCTTCCTCGACTTCTTCGTTCTGATCAATTCCTCTATCTCTTATCGATCAAACTTCACTTATTCCGTCGGGAAGTTTCCCAGATACTCTTGGCTTTCCTTCGTGCAATATTGTGAAAAATGTCCTTCTTCTCCACATGAATAACAAGCATTGGAGTAAAATCTGTTTAGGCTTTCTCATCAGGGTCGTCAACATCTTCTTTCATCACCGGTTTTCTTAAACTTTCACTGAGGGCTTCTTTCACTGCTTCCTTTTGCTGCTTGGTAATTTCTTGTACCTTGGGATAAATATGACACTGGGCAGGGTAGTGCGTAGTTCCTTCACACAAGAAACAAGTAACCTTCATGGTTGGACATTCTTCAGCTTGGTGATTTCCTTCACAATGAGGGCATCCATCCTTGTGTTCTTAATGGGTATGTCCTATCTCACCACAAATCTTGCATGCACAAGGTTCCTTCATTTTATTGCCATAGGGTTTCTGAATAAGACGATACCTCAGTAGAGTCATCTTGAATTCCTCCCAAGTTTTTGCTCCGTTACATCCTTGTATGGCCTGATGCATTTTCCACCAAGTTGCAGCACTTTTTGTAAAATACTGAAGAGCGTATTGAACCTCATACTTCCTTGCAATCAAATTGCTCCCGAAGTGATTCTCCATGTTTTGAATCCATAGCTCTGCCTCCAACTGAGTGATCGTTTCTGAGAATGCAAGTCCATCTTCATTCATCATCTATTGGGTCCAAGGGTTTTGGGATGAGATAAGAGGGATAGAGAGATACACACAATACACACAATATAGTTTTGAAAATAAGTTTTAATTGTGGCTGTCAGGAAAAACATAAAACAATGACAGCTCACAAACATCGCATCTAACGTGAGTATACAACAGGGGATTGGTCCTCTAAAGTTCATATAAATCTTGGAATATGTTAGTGTCTTCAAATTCTTCAATTCTTCAGAGGATTCGTCAGTAGTAGCTTTAGTTCTTCTAGTGTATGGTGAAGTCTGATATCTTGTCGTTCTCGGAGTGGCTTCAGTTCATCCTCCGTGTGGTCCAAAGGGAACGGGGTATTGTCTAACTATTTGAGGTAAAAGGAAAGATTTGATAAAGCTCAGAAAAGAATAGAGGTAAAGGATCTTTTTTTAAATAAAGTTTTAGAGAATTCCTTTCCTAAGGGTTTTCCAGTTTCTAGGGTCACGTCCTACAGTCAACCTGGCTCTGATACCATCTCTGTAGCGATCCAACCTCAAACGGTCAAGCCTCTGTGTACCCATGCCATCCCTGGATCGGTATGCTGGCACACAAAGTACATCAATGTATATATCAAAGGGTAATCACATGTATAAATAACGTAAAACTGATATATACCTCATAAGTCTCAGCAGAAACAAACATAAGGGTGTGGAGTCCATCAACACCAATGGCAAGTTGAGTGTACACCGTAACCCTACAACGTAACTCTTACTCGTCGTAGAAAATTCCTGCAACATAAGATGTTGCAGCCCTGTAGGTCAGTACATTGAATGTACTGGCAAGTCACATCATAAGAATAATGAACCTATTTGTACATGCAATTTGGCTGTTGGAAAGCTCTAAGTTTAGTTTTTGCATAAAGCTAGCTTTTCCCTAAAATAAAAGATATTATTCTACCACTACAGTATAGATAGGATGAGTTGGCGAACCCAACTCAATCCATTCCCAAAGTTTCATTTAAAACCCAACTGTTTAATTAAGAGTGATGAGATCTCCCAACATTTCCACCACTAGATGCTCAAGTTGTCCGTAATCGGGGACACGGCTAATCGATTAGGTTTTAACACTCTCTAGAGGTTTGCGCACTTTTCCCCACAAGACCCGATCCCCTCCCTTGAAGTTCTCTCACTGCCTAGCGTTTGAGAATAGGATGACTGAGACATAGTCTTTCAGAAATGTTCCCCCTTAACCCATGGATAGGCCGGTACACCTACATCATTCTACATCTGCTAGCCCATCCCGGAAAGGGTCACGCTAACTACTCAACTAAGTCAGAGCCCATATTGGCTTGTGGCTACACACGTAAGCTTCTGGACATGAGAATACGATTGATCTCTTTGAGCCTGGGCGGACGGACCACTAGTGGTGCACCACCATGGATTTCCCATGCATGCTCCCACTATACTTCGCCACCATTCAAACCAAACCTCCGCCCAGGTAGTTCATTAAGTTATCTTGGTTCTACTTACTAGTTTGTCACTCATCTCTCACAATGAACACTTCCCAATCCACGTCTACATTGGTGAGGCAAAATTAAACTTACACGGTGGTGACGAAGGTATATGGTTCAAACCTACCTCAATGAACTACTAGGTAACGTCATAGCCATCTAGCAACAATAAATCCTACCATGCAATCCTACCTCAAAGGACTAAGTTCATAATAAAAACATAGGTAAATGGAAGAATGGTCAAATGTGAACTTGCCTGGTAATAGTTGATGAAGATTATATCGCTCTCAGAAATTTACTTAATAGAACTATTCGTCACTCTCCGATGAAAATCTATAAAGTCAAACATTGCATCCACATAAGCAATCATTTTGGAGAACCAAATAACATACAGCATGAAAAGACTCGGAAATCCAAATGAACACACAACACACTTAACTATCAAAAGAAAATACGAAGTGCAAAACAACATAGGGCATGGGTGCCAAAAATTGTGACATGGACCACAGTGCATACTAGGCATACAAGTAAAACTACTATAGACAGATCCTAATGTATGAAAAATCTCGTGAGATAGGTCCAAGTGATAGGGTTTGGTAACGGTGACACGGTGCAAAAAGAATCACGTCAATCGGAGCTACGGTTTAGGAGATATGGCCAGTTGAAGTTTGAATTTAAATCTGAATAAAGTTCAAATTAGAATTTGGAAAAAGTTTACAAACATGATGCTACTGGATAGATCTAATCATGACGAAGAATTTGCTGCTGGTTTGATCGAATTTGGAGTTACGGTTAAAAAGATACGGCTATCCGAAGTTTAGGTGCTAAACTGAAAACTCAGGGGCTAATCGGTAATTAAAACTACATCAACTAGGTCCCTGGCCACGTGGCGGCTCGTGGCTGGCCAAGCAGCGTTCGCTGTGGTGGCTATATGGCGAATGGCCACCAAATAGGAAAAACAGCTACCGCGGTTAAATAAAAAGAAAACCGGAGGTCGGTTTAACTAAAACCATGGTTAACCGAACTAAAACAAAACACTCAACAAAAAAACCTAATCTAAACGAATGAAGCGGGTGGCTCGGCTTACAACGATGAGGACGGCGAACAGGCGCGGCGGCACTAGCGTCGGGCGTCAGGCAGCGGACGGGGCGGCGGCTCCGGCGGTCCTTGGCGGCGGGGAAAGAGGCGAACGGGACCGGCGTGGTGTGGGTGACCGGATGGCGGTGACGGCGGGCGTCGGCGTGCACCGGACGGGGCGGAGGGAGGTGACGGAGCTCCGGTGAGCTGCCTGAACTCCAGCGGCTCGGGGTCGTCGGTTTGGCTGCTCCGGCACGACCTAGGGGAAACCAATATGTCAAAACGATGCGCACAGGCTTGGGGATTAGGCGACGAAGAAAAGAGCGGCTCGGGTGCACCACCGGTGACGTAATCATCGGCGGAGGGTTTCGGCTTCGGCGAGATCCAACTGACAAAGGCGATGGTTGTGAGGAGCGAGGGACGATGCGAAGTGGCAGAATGGAGAGAGGGGTCTCCGAGGCTTATATAGGCGCAGAGAGGGGTGCTTGGGGCTGCGGGATAAGCTCTATCCCTAGAGCTTCGGCCGGCGGGTGCGTGCGCGTGCTCAGCCAGCGGGAGGAGCGGGGTGACCTGGGGAGCGGGCCCCATGCGTCAGTGGGTGCGGGTGAGCGGGCGAAGGGAGGAGCGGCGGCTCGTGCGTGCGGTGCTGTCATCCTAGCGCTGGCCTGGCAGGCCACTGGCTGCCCTAGCGCTGCGGCTGGCCCATGGCCTCGCTGGCCTGTGGCTGGGCCGGCTGGCCAGCGCGTGCGTGCGTGTTTTTTTTACAGAACAAACTATAAGAGAGCAAAAATTAAAAATAAAACAAAAAATTACATAGGCATATTATATACCAAAATGCTCAGAAAAAAATAGAGAATAAGATGAACTATTTTCCAAGTTCAACTAAGTTCCATAAAAATTCATAAAAGTCAAACAGTGCTATTGTTGCATTTAAAATTAATAAAAATCATTTTTAAAATAGCAAAATGATTTCAAATTTATTTTCTCCTAATTTTCCATTGAAGGGAATCATTTTACCCTTATTTCCATTTATTTATTTTTAGGAGAAAAATAACTTGAATAGAAACTCAAATAACTCCCAATTGGATTTGAATTTGGAATTTCAAACAACTTCAAAGTGACTTCAGATTATTCCTTGGAAACTTCCAACTCTCTTTCTTCAAATATGACGAAGTCATTTTATGAACTCATTGAGTTGCTTAAAGTTTCTAAATTTGAAATATTTCAAAAAGGAATTCAAATCATTTTCAAACCCCTTTTCATTTCTTTAAATGGAAGAAGTCATATTATCTTCACTCTAGGGTTTTGTAATGAAATGAAGTTGAACTCAGGGAGATCAAAATGCAAGATGAAAGTTTTGGGAAAGTCCTTTTATTCCCTCTCATTCAACTTTCAAAAAGTTTCAATTTCCACTCAGTTTCACACAATCAATCACACAAAAATCAAACAAACAATCACAATTATTTATTTAATATAACATTCCAAAATTTAGAATTTTGGGATGTTACAAGAAGCTACGCTTCGAGAAGCTAAATTTAGAGCAAGAGCATGGGTTCCTAAAAGCTATCAATGATGATCTTCTAAAGAAGAGTTCTTCTTACATTACCAAGCGTTTACTCTTGTATACTTATATGCCACAAGTAAAATCTAGCAACAAGAGCAAGAAAGATTCTTCGAGTAGTAACAATAACAATGTTAAATCCAATATGTTGCTTCTAGCAGTTCTCTTGATTCCACAAATGATTCTCTTAGCCAAGTTACACTTGAGCAAGAAAATAGCTTATTGAAGGGAATTGTACGTAAGCAAGGAATGCACCGGAAGAATCAAGGTGTTGGTTTTGAACGAAAGTTCAATGCCAATGGAGTTGAGTGGGAAGAAGATCAATACCCCAAGACAAAGTTTGTTCCTCAATGATACGTCTCCAACGTATCTATAATTTTTGATTGTTCCATGCTATTATATTATCAATCTTGGATGTTTTATAATCATTTGTTTATATCATTTTTTGGTACTAACCTATTGACATAGTGCCAAGTGCCAGTTGCTGTTTTTCCATGTTTTTTACATTGCAGATAATCAATACCAAACGGAGTCCAAACGCAACGAAACTTTATAGAGATTTTTTTGGACCAGAAGGAACATACTGGGCCCTGGCTGCGCCTGGGGGGTACTCCGAGGAGAGCACAACCCACCAGGGCGCGCCAAGAGGCCCAGGCGCGCCCCTGGTGGGTGGTGCCCACCTCGGGTGCCCCCCAGACCACCTCTTTGCTCTATAAATATCCCAATATTCCCAAAACCCTAGGGTAGTCGATGAAATATTCATGCAGCCGCCGCAGAGTCCAGAACCACTAGATCCAATCTAGACACCATCTCGGATGGGGTTCACCACCTCCATTGGTGCCTCTCCGATGATGCGTGAGTAGTTCTTTGTAGACCTTTGGGTCCGTAGTTATAGCTAGATGGCTTCATCTCTCTCTGAATTCTCAATACAATGGTCTCTTGGAGATCCATATGATGTAACTTGTTTGAAGTGTCTTTGTTGGGATCGATGAACTTTGAGTTTGTGATGAGATCTATCTTTTTATATCCATGAAAGTGTTTGAGTTTCTTTGCTCTCTTTTATGCATGATTGCTTATAGCCTCGTATTTCTTCTCCAATATTTGGGTTTGGTTTGGCCAACTTGATCTATTTATCTTGCAATGGGAAGAGGTGCTTTGTAGTGGGTTCGATCTTACGGTGCTTGATCCCAGTGACAGAAGGGGAACTGACACATATGTATCGTTGCTACTAAGGATAAAACATGGGATCTATCTCTACATAGATAGATCCTGTCTACATCATGTCATCGTTCTTATTGCATTACTTCGTTTCTCCATGAACTTAATACACTAGATGCATGCTGGATAGTGGTCGATGTGTGGAGTAATAGTAGTAGATGCAGGCAGGAGTCGGTCTACTAATCTTGGACATGATGCCTATGTAATGATCATTGCCTGGATATCATCATGAGTATTTGGAGTTCTATCAATTGCCCAACAGTAATTTGTTCACCCACCGTTTGCTACTTTTCTCGAGAGAAGCCACTAGTGAAACCTACGGCCCCCGGGTCACTTTCTCATATTATTTGCCATTGTGATCTCCTTTTTCCTTGCATTTATTTTTAGATCTACTAAACCAAAAATACAAAATACCTTGCTGCAATTTATTCTTATTTATTTTATTTGGTGTTCGATCTATCAATCTACTACAATTTACCTCACGTCCGTTTGCCTATCTTGAGGCGTCGTACCCCAGAAGGGATTGACAACCCCTTTAACACGTCGGGTTGCGAGAAGTTGTTATTTGTGTGCAAGTGCTGTTTACATTGTGTTGCTTGGTTATCGTACTGGTTTGATAACCGTGGTTTCACATCTGAGGGAAATACCTAGCGCCGCTGTGCTGCATCATCCCTTCCTCTTTGGGGAAATACCGACGTAGCTTCAAGCGACGTCATCAAAAGGAATTTCTAGCGCCGTTGCGAGGAGGATCTTGAACATATACCAGGTTCCTAATCACAAATCTCATCTCCTCCCAATTTACATTATTTTCCATTTCCCTCTCGTTTTCCTCTCCGCCACTTCACAAAAATTTTCCGTTTTATTCGCCTCTCTTTTTCGTTCGCCGTTTTCTTACCAGATCTGTTTTTGAGTGCAATCTTGTTGTGTGGTCATCATGACTCAAGAGAACACCAAGTTATGTGATTTCTCAAATACCAACAAAAATGATTTTATTGGCACTCCGATTGTTGCTCCCGCTACTAGTGCAGAGTCTTGTGATATTAATATTGCTTTGTTGAATCTTGTTATGAAAGATCAATTTTCCGGTACTCCTAATGAGGATGCCGCATCCCATCTTAATACCTTCATGGAATTATGCGATATGCAAAAGAAAAAAGATATGGACAATCATGTGGTGAAGACGAAATTATTTCCGTTTTCTTTGCGTGATTATGCAAAAATTTGTTTCTCTTCTTTGCCTCGCAATAGTATCGATTCTTGGAATAAGTGCAAAGATGCTTTTATCACTAAGTATTTTTCGCCCGCAAAAAATAATTCCCTTAGAACCCAGATCATGAATTTCAAGCAACTTGAACATGAGCATGTTGCACAATCTTGGGAAAGGATGAAAATGATGCTAAGGAATTGCCCAACCCATGGGCTAAATCTTTGGATGATCATACAATTTTTTTTATGCGGGGATGAATTTTGTTTCTCGTAATCTTTTAGATTCCGCCGCGGGTGGTACTTTTATGGAAATTACTTTGGGTGAAGCCACCAAATTTCTTGATAATATTATGGCAAATTATTCGCAATGACATACCGAAAGAGCTCCTACTAGTAAAAAAGTTAATTCGGCTGCAGAAATTTCTTCTTTGAGTGAAAAGGTTGATGCTCTTATGAAATTGGTTGCTAGTAGAAGTGCTCCTATCGATTTTAGTGATATGCCTCTGTCTACTTTGATTGAGCAAAATAGTGATGCCATAGTTGTGAATTTTATTTCTTGAAATAATTTCAACAACAATGCTTATAGAGGTAATTTTAATCCTAGGCCTTTTCCTAGTAATTCCTCTAATAATTATGGTAATTCCTATGGAAATCAATCTTATAATAATAATAATAGGAACACCTCTGATCTGGAGAACAATATTAAAGAATTTATCAATACGCAAAAAGTTTTCAACACTTCCATAGAAGAAAAGTTGAGTAAGATTGATGATTTGTCTAGAAGTGTTGATAGAATTGCTCATGATGTGGAAAATCTCAGTATTAAAATTTTTGTGCCTAAAGTAGATGAATCAATTAAAGCTCTTTATGTTTATATGGATGAAAGTAAGAAAAGAACCGCTATGCTTAGGGATAAAAGAGAATTTTTAGAAAAAGCATTTTCTAGTGATTTCTTTCGCAAAAGTGATGAAGATCTTAAAATGATTGGTGTTTCTTCTATTGATTCCTTGTTTATCAAAGTTGAGATTGATGAGAAAGGGATCGGAGAAAAGTCAACTTTAGTTAGAAGGCGTCCCAATGATTCGTAGGGTGAAAATTTTGTTGAGACAATTGATAAAAGTGGGTTTGGAGGGGTCAAAACTTTAGCAAGTGATGTGCCCGCTCTTTTGGATTACAAAGACTTTAATTATGATAGTTGCTCTTTGATTGATTGTATTTCTTTGTTGCAATCCATGATAAATTCACCCCATGCTTATGAACAAAATAAAGCTTTTACTAAACATATTGTTGATGCTATGATGAAAGCTTTTGAAGTAAAATTGGAATTAGAAGTATCAATTCCTAGAAAATTGCATGATGAGCGAGAACCTACTATCGAAGTCAAGATTAAAAATTATGAGTGTTTTGCTTTGTGTGACTTGGGTGCTAGTGTTTCTACAATTCCGAAATCTTTATGTGATGTGCTTGGTCTTACCGATCTTGAAGAATGTTCTTTACATTTGCACTTGGTGGATTCCACTATTAAAAAGCCTATGGGAATAATTAATGATGTTCTTATTCTTGCAAATAGGAATTATGTGCCCATAGATTTTATTGTTCTAGATAGTGATTTCAATCCATCTTGTCTAATTATTCTTGGTAGACTCTTTTTACGCACTATTGGTGCCGTGATTGATATGAAAGAAGGCAATATTAAGTTCCAATTTCCTTTGAGGAAGGGTATGAAACACTTTCCTAGAACAAGAATTAGGCCACCATATGAATTAATCATGAGGGCATCTTATGGATCTCGAACCAAAGATGACAAAACTTAGATCCTTGCTTTATGCCTAGCTAAGGGCATAAAACAATAGCGCTTGTTGGGAGGGAACCCAATGAATAAAATTTATTTTTACTTTTTGCTTCTTGTTCTTGAGCGTTAGCACAATTATGACAT
Organism: Triticum dicoccoides; assembly: GCF_002162155.2. Lineage (NCBI taxonomy): Eukaryota > Viridiplantae > Streptophyta > Magnoliopsida > Poales > Poaceae > Triticum > Triticum dicoccoides. The sequence goes on from NC_041392.1 coordinate 142,240,973, forward strand.
TGTTATGATGTATTTATGTTTTAGTTAGTGTTTGTGCCAAGTAAAGCCTTTAGGATCTTCTTGGGTGATAGTTGTTTGATCTTGCTAAAAAAACAGAAATTTTTTCACTCACGAAAATAATTATCATTTCTAACCAGAGAGCGATAAAATACCCATTCCTTTTGCAGTAGATTAACATACAATTTTTTCAGTCCGTCCTAATTTTTTTAGAATTTTTGGAGTAACATAAAGTATTCGAAATACCCATATTACTACAGATTGTTCTGTTTTTGACAGATTCTGTTTTCTTTGCGTTGTGTGCTTGTTTTGATGGCTCTATGGTTTTCTTTGATGAGTTTTTGCCATAGAAAAGTTGGAATACAATAGATATAATGAAAGAGAAAAATATGAATTGGTTTGACACAACACTTATAGTAGTGATTTATTTGCTTATACTAACGGATCTCATGAAGGTTTTGTTGAGTTTTGTGTGATTGAAGTTTTCAAGTTTTGGGTTATCTCGTGATGGATGAAGGAATAAGGAGTAAGAAGAGCCTAAGCTTGGGGATGCCCCTGCATCCCAAGCTATTATCCAAAATAGAGCAAGCAACTAAGCTTTGGGATGCCCCCGAGTGGCATCCCCTCTTTCTTCTAACGACCATTGGTATTTTACTCGAAACTATATTTTTATTCGTCACATACTATGTGTTTTGCTTGGAGCATCTTGTATGATATGAGTCTTTGCTTGTCTTATTTTGTGTTTTAAGTCTTGATCCCTTGATGGACTCACCTATTTGAGAGAGCCAAAAATTATGTCATGACTTGTTAGAATTTCTCTCTATGCTTCACTTAAATTTTTTAGAGCTATGGACTTGCTCTAGTGCTTCACTTATATCTTTTTGAGCATGGTGTGCTTTAGTATTTTTGAAGAAATGCTCTCTTGCTTCACTTAGATTTATTTGAGAGTTAGTAAAATTTTCCAAGAAATTCTCTCTTGCTTCACTTAAATTATTTTGAGAGAAAGAAAAATTATGCTCATGATCATCACTTATATTTGTTTGAGCTTATGAAAAGCAACACATGAAAATTAGTCCCAAAGTGATAGATATCCAAGAAGGATATAATAAAAACTTTCATGATGATCATTGGACGAAATAAACTTGATTCTTAGTAATAGTTTTGAGATATGATGATGTGATATGTGGGTTATGTTGAAGAGTAATTATTCTTTAGTAAGAATATTGGTGTTAAGGTTTGTGATTCCCTATGCAAGCACGAAAATCAATAGTCATGCAATGAAATTATATCCTACTTATGGTGCATTATTCGGTGTTAATTATGCTTAATTCTTGCTTATGAGATTATCTGTTTCTTGGTTGGTCGCTTCTCAATCTTTTGCTAGCCTTCATTTTGCCCTAACTATGATCTCTACTTGTGGATCCAAAATCCTTTATACCAGTTTTGCCATATGAGTCCTCTATATCTACCTATATGCGGTATTCTTTTGCCTTTCTAAGCAAATTTGCATGTGCCATCTCTAATTTTCAAAATAAACTTCTCTTTTGTGTGTTTTTCGCTCGTGGAGCGGTGAGGGGTGGCTAATATTTTCCATGCTAGACATGTTATTCTCACAATGAGTGTTTATTCACTTGTCATTGCACGAGAGTAAGGAAAAGGTATTAGGGATGCCCAGTCCCGAAATGAAAAAATTAATTTACTTTATGTTGTCAAATAATAAATTCCTTGGATAGTGTTGGTATGGAGGGCAACCATGGTTATGGCTAGCCATGGAAAGTGAAAGTATGGTTGAAAAAGGAATAAATTTTATTTTCTGTTTGGGAACCGCCTATGATATATCTAGCATGGAAAGTGTTGGGAACTCTAAGTCGTTTTCGTTGGTGGGATGGATACACCTCCCAAAATGTTTTTATCTCTATGTTTTTCGCTTTGAGTTCTGGCACCTCTACAAATCCCTACTTCCCTCTGCGAGGGGCCTTTCTTTTACTTTATGCAATATTTTTTTGGAATTTGAGTCTCCATCTTCTCTTATATAAGCACCAACTAGGAGGCAATATGATCGTACCTGAGTATTGGGTGTAGCTAATATGCGAGTGTGTTTCATGAATGGATCAATAGTTGAGCATGATGGGCTAGGGATAACTTATTTTACCGTTGATATTTTGAAAGACATGGTTTCTTGTTGATATGCTTGAGTATTTAAATTATCATGTCAAAACTAGACTATTGCTTTGAACAACATAAAAGTCCAAATGTCCATGTTATAAAGAAAATAATATGATATGACATGTTAGGCATTATCCCACATCAAAAATTCTATTTTTATCACTTCCCTACTCGAGGACAAGTAGGAGTTAAGCTTGGGGATGATGATACGTCTCCAATGTATATATAATTTTTTATTGTCTCATGCTGTTATATTATCAATCTTGGATGTTTTATAATCATTTTATAGTCATTTTATATCATTTTTGGTACTAACCTATTGACATAGTGCCAAGTGCCAATTGCTGTTTTTTCCATGTTTTTTACATCGCAGAAAATCAATACCAAACGGAGTCTAAACGCAATGAAACTTTATGGGGATTTTTTTGGACCAAAAGGAACATAATGGGCCCTGGCTGCGCCTGGGGGGTGCTCTGAGGAGAGCACAACCCACCAGGGCGCACCAGGAGGCCCAGGCGGGCCCTGGTGGGTTGTGCGCACCTCGGGTGCCCCTGGACCGCCTCTTTGCTCTATAAATACCCCAATATTACCAAAACCCTAGGGGAGTCGACGAAATTTTGATCCAGCCGCTGTAGAGTCTAGAACCACCAGATCCAATCTAGACACCATCTCGAATGGTGTTCACCACCTCCATTGGTGCCTCTCCGATGATGTGTGAGTAGTCCTTTGTAGACCTTTGGGTTCGTAGTTAGTAGCTAGATGGCTTCATCTCTCTCTCTCTCTGAATTCTCAATACAATGGTATCTTGGAGATCCATATAATGTAACTCTTTTGCAGTGTGTTTGTTGGGATCGATGAACTTTGAGTTTATGATGAGATCTATCTTTTTATAAGTATTTGAGTTTCTTTGCTCTCTTTTATGCATGATTTCTTATAACCTCGTATTTCTTCTCCGATATTTGGGTTTTGTTTGGCCAACTTGATCTATTTATCTTGCAATGGGAAGCTGTGCTTTGTAGTGGGTTTGATCTTACGGTGCTTGATCCCAGTGACAGAAGGGGAACCGACACATATGTATTGTTGCTACTAGGGATAAAACGATGGGGTCTATCTCTACATAGATAGATCTTGTCTACATCATGTCATCATTCTTATTGCATTACTCCATTTCTCCATGAACTTAATACACTAGATGCATGCTGGATAGAGGTCGATGTGTGGAGTAATAGTAGTAGATGCAGGCAGGAGTCGGTCTACTAATCTTGGACATGAAGCCTATGTAATGATCAATTCCTGGATATCGTCATGAGTATTTTAAGTTCTATCAATTGCCCAACAGTAATTTGTTCACCCACCATTTGCTGTTTATCTCGAGAGAAGCCACTAGTGAAACCTATGGCCCCCGGGTCTCGTTCTCATATTATTTGCCTTTGCGATCTACTTTTTCCTTGCATTTATTGTCAGATCTACTAAACCAAAAATACAAAAATACCTTGCTGCAATTTATTCTTATTTATTTTATTTGGTGATTGATCTATCAATCTACTACAATTTACCTCACGTCTGTTTGCCTATCTTGAGGCGCCGTACCCCGGAAGGGATTGACAACCCCTTTAACACGTCAGGTTGCGAGAAGTTGTTATTTGTGTGCGGGTGTTGTTTACGTTGTGTTGCTTGGTTCTCCTACTGGTTCGATAACCTTGGTTTCACATCTGAGGGAAATACTTACTCCGCTGTGCTGCATCATCCCTTCCTCTTTGGGGAAATAATGACATAGCTTCAGGCGATATCGCTCAACAAGATAAGTATGATCCCACTTCTTTCAAAGGAACACAAGCTCAAGATGATCTTCCACCACAAGACCACAATCTAAAAGGAAAGGACAAGATTCAAGAAGATATTTATTCATTTGAAGAAGCTCCAAAGGCCATGGTCAAGTGGGTTCCCAAGACTACATCAAGTTCCACTTCATAAAGTTCGACTACAACTCCAAGGATTCCCATCAAGTTTCTGTGGATCCCAAAGAAGAAGAACTAGAGAATTCTTAAGGGTGACTCCGCCAAAATACTTTACTCGTATTCATTTTGGCAAGAACATGTGAATCAACTTTCATATCTTGCACTAGTTCATGGAGTCACAAACCCTCTTGTTGGTAAGACAAGGGACAAGGTAACCTAATGTTTTCATGGACATCATCATATGCATGTTTCACTCTATGTTTATGGATATCCTTGCATGTTCCTTGTGGGACTAACCACGTCAGTATTGAAAGTGCAACATACTCAAATGGATTGCTCCAAATGATCTACATCAACATTGAGCATCCAAATCTTCACTATCTACATGAAGTTATCATCGACAAAACCCAAGGTTATTTCATCCCTCTTAGGGGTGATATCACATCTAGGGGGGGCTTTACTCCAAAAATTGAGCTAAAGTAACTCTAATGGTGTGAACACAACAATGCTTTATGTAAAATTGGTAACCCCACTTGTGCTTAAACGATGAGTATGAACTATGACCAAATGTTCCCATTTGACTCATAAGTCAATATACTCATATATATAGATGACCTAGTCACTGCCAATTTCTTGATATATGCTGGAGTGTTTGTGCATGCTTTGTCACATGTTTCAATTGCTATCTTATTGTGTGAGCATGTTGGATGCATAATTTTGTCCATTCGAGGACATCCATTTGTAGTTTTGATTGTCTGGTTTTTATTGGCCAAATTGATGGACAAGAATGCCTAAGTACTCCCTCTAGTTATGAATGTTCTTATTATCTCAAATTCTATTCATGCTACATCACAAAATTTGAACAAGTTCTTTTTTGGACCCTCGGGGTGAGGAGCACTTGGAGCCACCGATCCATCAAGAGCTAACCTCCAAAACCTCTTAGTGAATTTCGGTCAGACCAACACTTTCACATTTGGTCCCACCGAAACCACTAGGTTGATATAGGTTTTCACCTTGGTCTCACCGGGTTGTAGCAACTACCATCAGTTTTGCATCTCGGTGCGACCGAACCATTCCATTCCGCGCCACCGATAGCAACAGGGTATATATACTATGGCCCGACGCCTTCAAACACTCGTGCCCGCGCCCCCTCCCCTAGTGCTACTGCTATTGGTCTCCGGATCATCGCCGTCTCCACCTGCACGTCGTTGTTGCAGGTCTCCACCGCCGTCAATGGACATCACCTCTGCCGTCGCCGCCGTAGCGAACCACCACAAAGTTAGGGTATGGTTCGACTCCTTTGTGCTAATTCCTTTCTGCAATTCAATGCACAAAGTTAATGCCTGTCTTCTTGACACGATTGAAAGCTTCCTATCCACTCAAAAATTCGTCTAGATTAGTTTTGGTGCAAAATCTTAGGGTTAAGTTTCCGCCGAACTCATCTCGGACCGATCGAATTGAAGTTTTCGGTCCCATAGATTGGCTTAGGCCATTGCACTAGTACAAATCAGTCTGACCGAAACATACTAATCGATGAGAGCGAAAGCAATTTCTCAGTGAAACCCTAGCATCTCGGAGTCAGTGAACTGCTATTCGATCTGACAGAAACTGCATGTTTAGACTCTATAAGTGCTTCGGTGTCACCGAGAATGTCCAATCAGTAGCTCCGAAATGCTTTCCGCAGAAAACTTAAGTTAAGATTTTGAATCAGTTTTTTGCAAAAACGAACTCTATTTTGTGATGCTCATCCACTCTACCTACATCCATCTATTTATAGGGTCAGAGGCCAGTGATAGTCAGAACAGGTCTGAGGAAGATGTAAACCTCAGTGAGGGCACTAGTCCTTCTGGTAGCTATGATGAGGGTAGAAGGATCACCCCAAGCAATCTGCCAAAGGCTGCTACCAAAACAAAGAAGAAGAAAAATGTCGGATTCAGGGCTCTACAAACCCAAGAAAGGTTCGAACTTTGGGGCGTGTGTGAAGAACTCAACCACTCCAGCCAACCAACTCATCGCTCTCACGGCATATCTCGATGATCAGGAAAGGAAAGATACATGGTAGTTTACCCAAGTTAGGGACACCTTGCAGTGTAAAACCCTACTCCTGCTTTGTGGTGGATTAGCCTCGCGAGGGGCTGAGGATGAACTAGTATTGGGGGAAGAACGACCTCAGGAGGTATGTTCTTATGTGGGTGTGAGCTTGTGAGGGTTTGGGTTGGATCCCCTCCTATGGTGGTGGCTAAGCTATATTTATAGTGGCCTTGGTCCTCTTCCACTAAACAAAGGCGGGAAGGGATCCCACAATGGCCAATTTTGAAGGGGGACAAGAAGTACATCTTATCCTGACGAAAGGTAGTCTTCACCTGCAAAGCTTCTAGTCGTGATGCCATGGTGGGCTCGGCGATGACATCCGTCCTGTCGTCCTGGCGGTCTTGGTCATGTTGCATGGGGATGCAAACCTTTGGCTAATTCCTCAGGAATCCGCGCCTGTGCTTGCCTCCTTAGCACCAAAGAGGAAACCTGCTGCCTTGCGCCCGCTGGCGCCCGCCTGGCCTTGGTCATCATGGCTTGCGTCACCTGAACCTCATGAGATGGGTGCTTGCATAGAAATCTCCGCTCCTTAGGAGCCAGCCTGAGGAGGCCGTTCCCTTCGGAGGTCTTGGCATCGTCCGCCTTGCTGGCGCCCACCTGGCCTTGGTCGTCATGGCTTGCATCACCCGAACCTCATGACATGGGCGCTTGCATAGAAATCTGCTACCTCTTGAGCACTGCGTTGGTTTTCCCTTGAAGAGGAAAGGGTGATGCAGTAGAGCAGCGTAAGTATTTCCCTCAGTTTTTGAGAACCAAGGTATCAATCCAGTAGGAGGTCACGCACGAGTCCCTCGCACCTACACAAATAAATAAACTCCTCGCAACCAACACGATAAAGGGGTTGTAAATCCCTTCACGGTCACCTATGAGAGTGAGATCTGATAGATATTATAAGATAATATTTTTGGTATTTTTATGATAAAGAGAAATAAAGATGCAAGTAAAATAAATGGCAAAGGAAATAACTAAGTATTGGAAGATTAATATGATGGAAAATAGACCCGGGGGGCATAGGTTTCACTAGTGGCTTCTCTCGAGAGCATAAATATTACGATTGGTGAACAAATTACTGTTGAGCAATTGACAGAATTGAGCATAGTTATGAGAATATCTAGGTGACGGTGTCCTGGACTAGGGGGTACTCACCACGTCATCTCCCGATCTGTTAGATTAGGCCGACGACCCCCATGGCCGTATACTCATGGGCCAGTTCGGACAGCTGTCGCGTACAAGGAAGATTCCACAAGACTTGGTGATCAAGACAAGGACTCCTCCCCACCGGCGTATTCGGCTAGGACTCTTGTTATCCTAGGCCTCTGGTGCATTATATAAACCGAGGCCAGGCTAGTCCATAGATCATCAACAATCATACCATATGCTAACTTCTAGGGTTTATCCTCTACGATCTCGTGGTAGATCAACTCTTGTAATACTCATATCATCAAGATCAATCAAGCAGGGCGTAGGGTATTACCTCCATCAAGAGGACCCGAACCTGGGTAAACATCGTGTCCCTCGTCTCCTGTTACCATTGATCCTAGACGCATAGTTCGGGACCCCCTGCCCGAGATCCGCCGGTTTTGACACCGACATTGGTGCTTTCATTGAGAGTTCGACTGTGTGATCGGCAAAAGGATCAATGGCTCGCCCGCAGGTCAACTGCGACGCCGGCTTCTTCGTCACCGGCTCGGCCGGTCACCTTGGCTGGACCGAGGACTGTGCCCTACCTCTGATCGTCATGTTCGGATGAGGGCCTTCATCAACATCAACTCCGATCTCTGTCAAGAACATGGAGGAATCATCCAGGGAGCCCGGGGGCTCAACGTCAACATTGACCTCGGGCGTCCGTGTTGTTTTTCCGGACAGCGAACTTGTATCCGCCGCCACCGCCTCCTCAAGTGTCGTTTAAATGATTGCTTAAGTGTAAATGTGCGGAATTGAGTCTACAACAACCCTGGAAAAATTCGTCGAGTTCCGATGGAGGAATCTCTGGCAATCCGCGATATACCGGAGCCGTGTCAAATCTGGACGGGAATCTGGATGAGTTTAGAGTGTGGTGTCCAGCTTCTAGCTCGGATGTCCGTTGAAAGATCCAACCGTTGATCGGCTGCGGAATTCCTATATCTACCATCCCTCAAAATTTCAGCTCGATCCGACCATCCAAACTCCGGGAACCTTCCAATTAGTGCATCACTTTTCGGATCTGTTTTCTGCGCGAAAACGAATCCGACCCGAGTTCGTCCTTTTTATGAACGGGATTTCGGACATCCTTTTTGAAGGAAGTTTTGTATGGGGTATTGTGTTTTGTTACCGAACACATCCCACTAACTTTAAAATCTTTTGAACATGATCTTCGTCATCATGCTGATGTCAAACCAGTGTGGCAATATTGCTCCACGGCTGCCAACCTGCGCTAGACTTGTCGTCACTTTGTTGAGCCGAGCTCAACTTCTCCGGATCATCATCTCGCTGAGCTGAACAGGAGTTCTGCATCACAAATGATAAATCATCACCAACATCGCTGCCCCACGGATTACACGGAGTAGGCACACCAGCATCGCCGCACGGTCACTTCATCAAACAGGCATCGACCATGTCACGACCTGCATCGGCAGGGCCGCACTGTTGCTCCTTCAAGCCGATGTCCATCACGCTGACCTACTTCGACTCATCGACTGACATCGGGGCTTCGACATCTCGTCTGGACCGGGGGATTCGCCATCTCTTCATCAACCTACTCCGGAGACTTCGGCGTCACTAGCTGACCAGCTCCGTCATGTTAGCTGGACCGAGGGCATTGCCTCGGCAAGCCAACCTTTGCCAGCATCGCCATGCCGTCGCTTTATCGCCCATCAGGCAATGGGGTTGCGGATCGAGTCCCAATTTTAGGAATCACCTTTCTTCGAATTGATACAACAAATAAACCAGATGTTATTAATCCTAGTATTTTTTTGCTTGTTTGGGTTCATTTTTCCCAAGGAATTATTACTCTGGTTTGTCCATCATATGTACGTAGGTCTATCAAATGGTGGCCGCATTAACGACGGCCGCGTGGTGGTTCGGTTAGTTTCCGTATATAGTCCAGCAAACGCCGCATCCTGAACTCGGACCGACCTATGAATTCAGGCTTTGCCACGTCGTTACCGCATCACGCCGACGCCCGGCATCGACATTGACTTCGGCGCCAGGCCATATTTCTTTTATTGCTCACTTTGCATAAATTATTTATTACGCAATGATTTTTTTACTATTATCTCCGGTTTGCACCATTTTTTGTGCACAGGAAAATGATCCGGGTTGGGCAGTATCGTCAACTCGGCGTACTGACATACCACGCCACCTTGGCTAGACGGGGGGCTTCGTCAACACTTCATTACCCCATGCCGAGGACTTCGACATCACTCTGCCGGCCTGCATTGACCGTGCTATGTCACCACTTCGGAGTGCCGAGCTCTTTGCTCCGCCACCTTGGGACCGGCTTGGGGGATGAAACCTTGTCCCCCATCAAGCTCGGACCGTGTCATCAATACCGAACACATTAACCAGCTAAGTTGCCTTCATGCTCAAAGTTTTAAATTTTTAACTTGTGTTTGGTTCGACCAAGCATTATACCTTTTTGGAAAAAAGTGGCTTGTAAAAAATCTCCTTGTAAAAACTTTGTTTGTGACACACAAATTCAAATACCCCGTTTACTTGGGGGCTTCCTTTATGAAGCTTTTCCTCTTGGATATGATTACACTTGTACGGCTTCGTTCCTTGTTTGTGTACTACGCCACAATATGCACCATATTGACCTAAGTGTTCTGCAAGCTGGGTTGCTTGGCTCCTGTGCTTACCCCTGCGTCCCCGATTGTTCGGCTAGGGAGTAAAGGGAGCACCTCTGTGATTGTCACGACCGGGTTATCCGAGCTCTGACCTCAGACTGGGTGAAGCGGAAAGCTAGCGCTCTTATTGTTTCAATCATGGTCGGCACACAACGGAACTCATGAGTACAAACAATCTATTGCACAAGTCTCATAGTAATAATGAGCATCGTAGAAAGGTATCGGTGGGGGTACTATTTTCTTTGAAGATGCTTCTTACACTTTGTCTGTAATATAGCATAAGTTCCCTGAGCGCGCTTTGTCTGTTACAGCCTTATGGCCTGATTGCCTGGTCATCGGAAACATCGTCGATACTCTCGACAGGTGGAGTACATGACACTTTTCGGCCCTTGGCTGAAGAGGGAGAAGCCGATGGTCGGTTAAGATGCATTTAAAGTTCGGGTGAACACAGATATGACATAGTACATCGATACATACAATCATTATACATAAAATTCTTTTACCTAAGTCACTTGGGGGCTCTTAAAATTTATATGAGCTGTTTTATAGTAAATGTGTTTTCTTCTTGGTCGTTGCAAAGTCTTTCTCTACCGCTCCTTTTTCGACTCGAGTTTATGGTCAATAGCCGGATAGCATGTCTTCTCTCTAAAAGCCACTTGAGTTTAGTTTGCTAAACTAACCTCGGAGAAGTACTCCTCCTTTGGGATAAGGAGCTTGAAGCCGTAGGCTGACCCGCGTGAAGTCTTGAGATCGGATGTGTCAAGTTAAAGCACGACAGAAGCACAATTTTTTTTCCAATTTTCGGATTGGCACCGAACACTTGATCTTGTTCGGACGTCAAGTTTTTACTGACTTTTTTGGTTTTCCAAGCTTATGGCACTTTTAAACTATTTGTGTGTTTTCAGCACAAGTCTCGCAGTGCAACGCCGGACACCTTTAGAGATTCGGCAAAAATATTCTTGGATATTGCTATATATGCATCGGTTTCGAATTATGTCTTCGGTCAATAGTTGGGTTGCCCGGCTCCTGCGCTTGCCTCCTACGTTCCACTTTGTTCGGCTAGGTGTGCAAAGGCACCTTAGTGGAGAAAGCTGAAAACTGACTGTCACAATAAGCATAAAATGGTCAGCGATCCGATGACTGTGTTAAATGACGGGCCGTTCATAACATTGGCCGAAGAGTTTACGGCTTGACCTCGACTATTGCTGAACACTATCGGGGGCTTGTAACTGGCCTCCCAAACTAAATCCTCAACATTTTACTCTTGCATTAGAGCTAAGGTTTCATGATCATGCTTAGCATGACAACCCAAAGAAAGGAACCGATAGAGGGACTATTTTCTTTGGAAGACATTTCTTATGTTAAACAATAATATAACATATCTCTCTACGTACCTTTGTTTATAAAACCGTATGGACAGATTGCCTTGTTTGTCATAAATCTTTGCCCTCATAAAGGCTTTATAAAGTAGGACAAACACTCCTCGACTACTGGCCGAGGAGGTGGAAGTCGATGGTCGGCCAACAAAGGTTTGTACAATGTGGATCCGAGCATTAATGACGTAAAGTACTTGAATACATAGAGTCATTACACATAATTTGTGATTTTACTATGGATATCGATCCTTAATTCGGCCACCCGTGCCCGCATTAAGGCTCAGGGGCTACTGGGCTTCGGGCTTATCATTTACTAATATTAAAGGGGCACATCGATCCCCTGATCTAGTGTTGCCACTCGACCAGTGTCTCGGGGGCTACTGCATTGGCAATCCAGTGCAGAAAATTTAATGCAATATAGTTTTCGAGGAGATCATGATCCTCAGGATGGTCGGCCGCACCCAACCTGAGTCTCGAGGAATTTGCACACCGCTTTTTGTGTCCAGAAATATTCTCCCGAACTAGGAGTTGATCCTCAGGCCGATTTTGTGAATCAACCTGAGTCTCAGGGGCTACTGGGATCAGCGGTCTTAGGTCATCCTTCAGGTGCATGTCGGGTTTTAGACCGATACACACCTTGAGGGCTACTGGCTATATATATCTCGGCAGAGAATAAATTGCACCAATAAAAAATATTGACAAAAAATCGGCCCGCAGTCGGGGTGGTGCACCACCTCGGAAGTAGTCCGACATAAAGCTCGGGCGCTAGTGGCTGGCTCCATAGAGGGCATTTCTGGCATTAAGCTCGGCTAAATTCCTTCAACTTTTTTGAACCAAGGTGATTTATGACACCTCAGATATAGTCCGGCATTGGAGCTCGGATACAGTCCGGCGTTGGAGCTTGCACATAGTATGGCATTGGAGATCGGATACATTCCGGCGTTGGAGCTCAGATACAGTCCGACGTTGGAGCTTGGACATAGTCTGGCGTTGGAGCTCGGATACATTCCAGCGTCGGAGCTCGGAAGCGGTCCGGCGTTGGCGCTCGTCCGCAAAAGATACCTCGAATATAGTCCGGTGTTGGAGCTTGGACGCAAGAGGACGCTGCCGCCCGGGAACAACTTCTAACCCGAGGTGTGGCCTAAAAATAACAAGGCATTGATAAAGGCCGAAGACTTAAAGGGCTCCTCGGATACCCGAGGTGTAAACTCTTTGGATTCACTTTGGCGATCCTCAAGATCGAAGATGAGAAGATTTGTTGAACCAGTTTTCAAGACCGACGACCGAAGATGAAGAACAGATTGGAAGAATCGAGGAGCATCCCTAACTTGAAGACCGGTCCAGGGGGCTACTGAGGTGTCCTGGACTAGGGGGTACTCACCACATCATCTCCTGATCTGTTAGATTGGGCCGAGGACCCCCATGGCCGTATACTCATGGGCCAGTTCAGACAACTGCCGCGTACAAGGAAGATTCCACAAGACTTGGTGATCAAGGCAAGGACTCCTCCCCACCGGCGTATTCGGCTAGGACTCTTGTTATCCTAGGCCTCTGGTGCATTATATAAACCGAGGCCAGGCTAGCCGATAGATCATCAACAATCATACCATAGGCTAGCTTCTAGGGTTTAGCCTCTATGATCTCGTGGTAGATCAACTCTTGTAATACTCATATCATCAAGATCAATCAAGCAGGATGTAGGGTATTACCTCCATCAAGAGGGCATGAACCTGGGTAAACATCATGTCCCCCGTCTCCTGTTACCATCGATCCTAGACGCACAGTTCGGGACCCCCTACCCGAGATCCGCCGGTTTGGACACTGACACTAGGTATGATCATGTATATAGGCATCACGTCCAAGACAAGTAGACCGACTCCTGCCTGCATCTACTACTATTACTCCATACATCGACCGCTATCCAGCATGCATCTAGAGTATTAAGTTCAAGAGAACAGAGTAACGCTTTAAGCAAGATGACATGATGTAGAGGGATAAACTCATGCAATATGATATAAACCCCATCTTGTTATCCTCGATGGCAACAATACAATACGTGCCTTGCTTCCCCTACTATCACTGGCAAAGGACACCAGAAGATTGAACCCAAAGCTAAGCACTTCTCCCATTGCAAGAAAGATCAATCTAGTAGGCCAAACCAAACTGATAATTCGAAGAGACTTGCAAAGATAAGCAATCATACATAAAAGAATTCAGAGAAGATTCAAATATTGTTCATAGATAAACTTGATCATAAACCCACAATTCATCGATCTCAACAAACACACCGCAAAAGAACATTACATCGAATAGATCTCCACAAGAGAGGGGGAGAACTTCGTATTGAGATCCAAAAAGAAAGAAGAATCCATCTAGCTAATAACTATGGACCCATAGGTCTGAAGTAAACTACTCACACTTTATCGGAGAGGCTATGGTGTTGATGTAGAAGCCCTCCGTGATTAATACCCCCTCCGGTAGAGCTCCGAAAAAGGCCCCAAGATGGGATCTCGTGGATACAGAAAGTTAAGGCGATGGAATTTAGGGTTTTGGCTTCGTATCTGGTAGTTTGGGGGTACGTAGGCATATATAGGAGGAAGCAGTATGTCGGTGGAGCAACATGGGCCCCGCGAGGGTGGAGGGAGTGCCCTCCTACCTCGTGCCTTCCTCGTTGATTGCTTGATGTAGGGTCCAAGTCCTTTGGATCATGTTCGTTCCAAAAATCACGTTCCTGAAGATTTCATTGCATTTGGACTCCGTTTGATATTCTTTTTCTGCGAAACCCTAAAATAGGCAAAAAAACAACAATTTTGGGCTGGGCCTCCGGTTAATAGGTTAGTCCCAAAAATAATATAAAAGTGTATAATAAAGCCCAATAATGTCCAAAACATGATATAATATATCATGGAACAATAAAAAATTGTAGATACGTTGGAGACGTATCAAAATCTCCGCTCCTCGGGAGCTAGCCTGAGGAGGCCGCTCCCTCCGGAGGTCTTGGTGTCGTTCGCCTCGCGAGGCTTGTCCCCTCGCGAGGGTCTTGTATTGAGGGTGCTGAAGATGGGCAGCACTAGGCCGCTGATGGAGCCATGCCGTGGGCCACATGCAGGCAAGTTTGGATATCCCTATTCCCAGAATGCCGATAGTAGCCCCCGGGCCCAAGGCGCGCTCGGACTTGGCTTCGAGGCGAAGCCAAGGGGCAAGGTTGAAGCACCGCGGGCCCCAATCGCCTGCGGCCAAAGTCGACGTGTGGCGCTTGATGGGACGTGGGTGTCTCCATTTCCCCATGCTGCCTCGGCAAACAGTCCGACTTGACAAAAATACATGCGCCTGCCGGCAAGCCTTCATTGCTTTCTGTCTTGCTCCAGATCCCCTTTCTCCCTACCAAGAGCACCTCCAGATCCACCAAATTTCTTCCTCAAGCTCTTCGTCGATGACGTTCAAGAAAGTGAAGCCAGCCGCTTCGTCCAAACACTCTCCTCTGCACCCACGCCAGCCCTCAGTATGTCCTCCATCGCCGAGGTGGGGCACCTCGCCGCCGTGCTCCCGCTGACGGCAAGCAACGACAACAAGGGGAGGGAGACGGCATTTCGAGCTAGGTCCACTAAGTGGGAGGCCTTGGTAGGGACATTCTATCCTTTCTTCCTCCACAGAATATTCGCGGGGCTTGTCCCGCCCTTCTCCAAGTTCTTCCTCGCCGTCCTCGACCATTACTAGAATCACACTCTACACCTCCAGCCCAACTCCATCCTTCTCCTGTCGATCTTCGCCTTCTAGTGTGAGGCATTCGTGGGTGTGATGCCCTCCGTTGCGCTGCTCTACCACTTCTTCTCCCTCCGATACACGACTCAACCTAGCGCTCTGGATGCGTCTCCTTTGTCGCGCCCCACGGCGGCAACGCGCTCATGAGGGCCGGGAAGAAGGTGGAGGACTTCCAGTGTAAATGGATTTATATGGGCGCCAAGGGCCTCCATGCTCGGCTGGAGCTGCCGAACAAGATGCTGGAGAAGCTATACCAGTGGGCCCATGAGAAGCTCACCGACCCCCGGGCGATGCCGGTCCTGAGGATGATGCAAGAAGACCTAGAGTGGGGGGCGCTGACGGGGGCCATGATTGTCAGGGAGTTCTTGACGCTGCGCCTGGCCCCGCTCCACGCGCACTCACGCCCCATGTGGGATTTCAAGGGCGCAGAGGACGACCTTCGGCTGCGCCGAGGGAGCCTAACAAGCGATGAGCTAGGCAAGGCCGTGAGTACTTTGCTTGAGAAGGATCCAGGCAGCCTCTCGGCAACCTACCTCCTGTTGTACCGCCATGGCGACGGGGCGAAGCTAGCCGCCGCCATGCCCGTCTTCAATGAGTTGGGGCTCATGCTGCCCAAGCTCCCCAACTCCTCGGTGCCAGTGTCCTCTGGCGAGGGCTCTGAGGAGGACGGGGAGGAGGACCCGGAGACGACCGCAGACAACATGGAGTAGACTTCTCCTCCATCGTAAAGTGAGCTCCTCCGTGATATCTCCAATGCCGACGATGCCGCCAAGTACTTGGTCGAGGGATCCCCATGCTCCACCGGGGTCGCCACGAGGTCCGAGAGCACCCCCTCTCCGAGGCTGAGTCGAGTGACTTCAAAGAAGGGTGAGGCGGTGTCGCTTCCTTGGGGTGAAGCCCCCGCCTTGTCGCCCATCGCTACTGCTCCGGAGCCAGCTGCCGTACGCCCAGTTGATCCTCATGGCACGACGAAGCCTGTGCTCAGGAAGATCGGGGGCGGCGCAGTCCTGGCAAAAAAAGGGCGTACATTGCCACCGACGAGTCAGTATTGTACCTTGTTTTTGTTTGCCATTCGTGACGCCATGCCCACAACGCTTCCCTCCTGATGGCCAGGCTGAAGCCCGTGGTGAATAAGAGGAAGGAGGAAGTCGGGGCCTCCGAGGCCACGCGACCTGCCATGGCCGCGGCGACGCTGACGCAGGTTGAGGAGGTCGGCTCATGTTCCCCCGTGGTACAACAGGCCCCTCGGAGCTTGGTGGCAAAGCCTCAGGAGTAGACCACTTCTATGGCCCAGCAAACTCCAGGGGCACCCGTGTCCGCCGCACCCACAAGGGGTTTGAGGGCTCTAGAGCCTCCCGCTGCCCTTGCTGCTGTGGCAGCGCCAGTCCAGGCACCGGTGCCGCCTCCTACCCAAGTCCTCACGTTGGCGGACCATGGCCCCTCTGCCAGGCCCGGCGCTTTGGAGGAGGCCTGTGACGCGCTGGACTAGCTCCAGACCGATCATCAGGGCGCCGATAGGTGCGTGGTGACGGGGTGTCTAGGGCTGATCTCGGGGTGGCTCCAGGCCGACGCGTCCATCAGGAAGGCTTGGGGCCAGGCCGAGGCTGCCGCGCGGAGGGCTGGAAGGAGGCCAGCGAGGCCACGACGGCTCGCGACACGGCGCTGGTCGACGCAGCATCTGCCAAGGAACGTTGCAACACAGTGGAAGCCGAGCCGGAGGCCCTCCGTGAAGAGTAGGCCGCCCACACCCGTCGGCTTCAGGGGCAAGAGTATGAGCTCAAGGTCTGGGAGACTACGCTCGCCGACCGCGACGCCGAGCTGGGGCAGGCAGCCCAGGAGCAGGTTGCGGAGCGGAGCCGCCTGGGTAAGCTGAAGGAGGAGGCAGACATGGCCCATGCATCCCACAACAAGCTCTTTGTTGAGGAGACCGCCCGGCTGGAGGCCAGGGAGAAGGCCCTTGCTACGAGCGAGAAGGCGGCGGCGGAACGCGGTGCCTTCGTCTTCCTCGAGCTGAGGTCCCACACGACACTGAAATCCCTCTACAGAGAAGGGTACGAAAAGCCGCTGTGGACTCCAGAGGATGGCCTTGCCAGTCTTCTTGCCAAGCTCGCTGAGGAAATCGAGGGCATCACCACTAGAGTGGGCTCCATGGTAGAAGGGGAGTGTAGCGCGCTCTTCACTGCGGCCGTGACGCGTGTCTTCAACCTCCTCCATCTCCAGGATCCAAGCTTCGACCTTGGTGCTCTGATCGAGCCGGTGGCTCCTGAGTCCCATGACGCCGCTGCCGAGGCCGTGAAGAAGCAGGTGGAGTCCCTACTGAAGAAGTTCCTCTACGTCGACCCCGCAGTCGCGACGGCCGGGGCTTGTGGCAAAGATAACGGCGGTGTTGTCGATGACGAGCTTCCTAAAGCGGACGACGGTAGCAACCAAGGTTGAAGACGACGCTTGCTCCTAGTTTGGTCCTACGACAGTTACCATGCCTCACGGAGGCATTTACGCTTGAATTTGTGAGACATTATGTTTTGTAATAACTTGCTAGGACTCCGCGGTATCCCTTCCATGCTCGATTCCCATCCTATTTACTTATAGTTCCATGTCGGTAGGGCCCAGCTGCGCGCATACCTCGACCGCTGTTGGGGCGTCCGGATCACCAGCACGTGGCCAAGGGGTGAGGGGCTATGTGACCAGTGAGGCCCATGATACGTCTCCGTCATATCTATAATTTTTGATTGTTTCATGCCAATATTATGAAGGAAATATGCCATAGAGGCAATAATAAAGTTATTATTTATTTACTTATTTCATGATAAATGTTTATTATTCATGCTAGAATTGTATTAACCAGAAACTCAGTACATGTGTGAATACATAGACAAACAGAGTGTCCCTAGTATGCCTCTACTTGACTAGCTCGTTAATCAAAGATGGTTAAGTTTCCTAGCCATAGACATGTGTTGTCATTTGATGAACGGGATCACATCATTAGAGAATGATGTGATGGACAAGACCCATTCGTTAGCTTAGCACTATGATCGTTTAGTTTATTGCTATTGCTTTCTTCATGACTTATACATGTTCCTATGGCTATGATATTATGCAACTCCCAAATACTGGAGGAACACTTAGTGTGCTATCAAATGTCACAACGTAACTGGGTGATTATAAAGTTGCTCTACAGGTGTCTCGGATGGTGTTTGTTGAGTTGGCATAGATCGAGATTAGGATTTGTCACTCCGAGTTTCGGAGAGGTATCTCTGGGCCCTCTTGGTAATGCACATCACTATAAGCCTTGCAAACAATGTGACTAATGAGTTAGTTGTGGATGATGCATTACGGAACAAGTAAAGAGACTTGCCGATGACGAGATTGAACTAGGTATTGAGATACTGACGATCGAATCTCGGGGAAGTAACATACTGATGACAAAGGGAACAACGTATGTTGTTATGAGGTTTGATCGATAAAGATCTTTGTAGAATATGTAGGAACCAATATGAACATCCAGGTACCGCTATTGGTTATTGACCGGAGATGAGTCTCGGTCATGTCTACATAGTTCTTAATCCCGTAGGGTCCGCACGCTTAACGTTCGGTGACGATCGGTATTATGAGTTTATGTGTTTTGATGTACCGAAGGTAGTCCGGAGTCCTGGATATGATCATGGACATGACGAGGAGTCTAGGAATGGTCGAGATATAAGGATCGATATATTAGAAGCCTATATTTGGGCATCAGAATTGTTCCGGATGAGTTCGGGCATATACCGGAGTACCGGGAGGTTACCGGAACCTCCCGGGAAGTATATGGGCCTTATTGGGCCATAGTGGGAGAGAGGATAAGGAAGCCTAGGAGGGGGCGCCCCCCATGCCCAATCCGAATTGGGTGGGGGGCTGGGCCCCCTTTCCTTCCTCCTTCCTTCCCTTTCCTTCCTCTCCTAGTCCAACTAGAGAAGGGGGAATCCTACTCCGAGTGGGAGTAGGACTCCTCTAGGGCGCGCCATAGAGGGCCGACCCGCCCCCCTCCTCCACTCATTTATATATAGGGGAGGCAGGCACCCTATAGACACACAAGTTGACATTGTTTAGCCGTGTGCGGTGCCCCCCTCCATAGATTTCCACCTCGGTCATATCATTGCAGTGCTTGGGCGAAACCCTGCGCCGGTAGCTTCATCATCACCGTCACCACGCCGTCGTGTTGACGAAACTCTCCCTCAACCTCAGCTGGATTTAGAATTCATGGGACGTCACCAAGCTGAACGTGTGCAGATCGTGGAGGTGACGTACCTTCGGTGCTAGGATCGGTTGGATCATGAAGACGTACGACTACATCAACCATGTTGTCATAATGCTTCCGCTTACGGTCTACGAGGGTACGTGGACAGCACTCTTCCCCTCTCGTTGCTACGCATCACCTAGATGGATCTTGCGTGTGCATAGGATTTTTTTTGAAATTACTGTGTTCCCCAACAGTGGCATCCAAGCCAGGTTTATGCGTAGATGTTATATGCACGAGTAGAACACAAAGGAGTTGTGGGCGTGGGTATATACATATTGCTTGCCGTCACTAGTTGATTCTTGATTCAGCGGTATCAGGTATTACTGGATGAAGCGGCTTAGACCGACATTACGAGTACGCTTACACGAGACTGGTTCTACCGACGTGCTTCGCACACAGGTGGCTAGTGGGTGTCAGTTTCTCCAACTTTAGTTGAATCGGATTCAATGAACATGGTTCTTTCTGAAGATCAAAAAGAAATCACTATACCGCGTTGTGGTTTTGATGCATAGGTAAGAACGGTTCTTGCTCAGCCCGTAGCAGCCACGTAAAACTTGCAACAACAAATAGAGGACGTCTAACTTGTTTTTGCAGGGCATGTTGTGATGTGATATGGTCAAGACATGATGCTACATTTTATTGTATGAGATGATCATTTTTTGTAACAGGGTTATCGGCAACTGGCAGGAGCCATATGGTTGTCGCTTTATTGTATGAAATGCAATTGCCATGTAATTGCTTTACTTTATCACTAAGTGGTAGCGATAGTCGTAGAAGCAATAGTTGGCGAGACGATAATGATGCTTCAGTGTCAAGCCGATGACGATGGTGATCATGATGGTCCTTTGGAGATGGAGATCAAAAGCACAAGATGATGATGGCCATATCATATCACTTATATTGATTGCATGTGATGTTTATCCTTTATGCATCTTATTTTGCTTAGTACGACAGTAGCATTATGAGATGATCCCTTACTAAAAGTTCAAGGTATAAGTGTTCTCCCTGAGTATGCACCGTTGCGACAGTTCTTCGTGTTGAGACACCATGTGATGATCGGGTGTGATAAGCTCTACGTTCACATACAATGGGTGCAAGCCAGTTTTGCACATGTAGAATACTCGGGTTAAACTTGACGGGCCTAGCATATGCAGATATTTCCTCGGAACATTGAGGCAAAAGGTCGAGCGTGAATCATATAGTAGATATGATCAACATAGTGATGTTCAACATTGAAAGCTACTCCATCTCACGTGTTGATCGAACATGGTTTAGTTGATTTGGATCACGTGATCATTTAGATGACTAGAGGGATGTCTATCTAAGTGTGAGTTCTTTAGTAATATGATTAATTGAACTTAAATTTATCATGAACTTAGTACTGATAGTATTTGAATATCTATGTTATAGATCAATTGGTCGCGTATAGCTTCCCCATTTTATTCTTGATATGTTCCTAGAGAAAACTAAGTTGAAAGATGATAGTAGCAATGATGTGGACTAGGTCCATGATCTGAGGGTTATCCTCATTGCTGCACAGAGGAATTATGTCCTTGATGCACCGCTAGGTAACAGAACTATTGCAGGAGCAGATGCAGACGTTATGAACGTTTGACAAGCTCGGTATGATGACTACTTGATAGTTTAGTGCACCAAGCTTTACGACTTAAAACCGGGACTTCTAAAATGTTTTGAAATGTCATGGAGCATATGAGATGTTCCAAGAGTTGAAACTGGTATTTCGGACTCATGCCCAAGTCGAGAGGTATGAGACCTCTGGCAAGCATTTTGCCTACAAGATGGAAGAGAATAGCTCAACCAGTGAGCATGTGCTCCGAATGTCTTAGTACTACAATCGCTTGAATCAAGTGGGAGTTAATCTTCCAGATAAGATAGTGATTGACAGAGTTCTCTAGTCACTATCACCAAGTTACTGCAACGTTGTTATGAACTATACTATGCAAGGGATGATGAAAACGATTCCCCGAGCTCTTCGCGATGCTGAAATCAGCGAAGGTAGAAATCAAGAAAAGCATCAAGTGTTGATGGTTGACAAGACCACTAGTTTCAAGTAAAAGGGCAAGGGAAAGAAATGGAACTTCAAGAAGAATGACAAGAAAGTTGCCACTCCCATGAAGAAGCCTAAAGCTAGACCCAAGCCTGAAACTGAGTGCTTCTACTTCAAAGGAAATAGTCACTGGAAGCGAAACTGCCCCAAATACTCGGCGGATAAGATGGATGGCAAAGTGAACAAAAGTATATACGATATACATGTTATTGATGTGTACTTTACTAGTATTCATAGTAGCCCCTGGGTATTTGATACTAGTTCAATTTCTATGATTAGTAACTTGAAACAAGAGTTACAAAATGAACAGAGACTAGTTAAGGGCGAGGTGACGATGTATGTTGGAAGTGATTCCAAGGTTGATAAGATCACCATCACATACCCCCTGCCTTCAGGATTAGTATTGGACCTAAATAAATGTTATTTGGTGTTTGCATTGAGCATGAGTATGATTGGATCATGTTTATTGTGATACGGTTATTCATTTAAGTCGGAGAATAATTTTTTTCTGTTTACATGAATAAAACCTGCTATGGTCTTACACCCAATGTAAATGGTTTGAATCTCGATTGTAGTGATACACATATTGATAATATTGATGCCAAAAGATGCAAAGTTATTAATGATAGTGCAACATGTTTGTGGCACTGCCATTTAGGTCATATTGGTGTAAAGCGCATAAAGAAAATCCATACTGATGGGCTTTTGGAATCACTTGATTATGAATCACTAGATGCTTGTGAACCATGCCTCATGGGCAAGGTGACTAAGACTCTGTTTTCCGGAACAATGGAGCGAGCCATTGACTTATTGGAAATAATACATACTGATGTATGCAGTCCGATGAGTGTTGAGGCTCGCGGCGGGTATCGTTATTTTCTGATCTTCACAGATGATTTGAGCAGATATGCACATATATTCTTGATGAAACATAAGTCTGAAACATTTAAAAAGTTCAAAGAATTTCAGAGTGAAGTGGAAAATCATCGTAACAAGAAAATAAAGTTTTTATGATCTGATCGTGGAGGTGAATATTTGAGTTACGAGTGTGGTCTTCATTTGAAACAATGTGGAATAGTTTCGCAACTCACGCCACCTGGAACACCATAGCATAATGGTGTGTCCGAACGTTGTAATCGTACTTTATTGGATATGCTGCGATCTATGATGTCTCTTACAGGTTTACCACTATCGTTTTGGGGTTATGCATTAGAGACAGCTGCATTCACGTTAAATAGGGCACCATCTAAATCTGTTGAGATGACACCGTATGAACCGTGGTTTGACAAGAAACCAAAGCTGTCATTTCTTAAAGTCTGGGGTTGCAATGCTTATGTGAAAAAGTTTCAAACTGATAAGCTCGAACCAAATCGGAGAAGTGCGTCTTCATAGGATCCTTTCTAGAGAAGGAGTTTCTCTCGAAAGAAGTGAGTGGGAGGAAAGTAGAACTTGATGAGGTAATTGTACCTGCTCCCGAATTGGAAAGAAGTTCATCACGGAAATCAGTTCTAGTGATGCCTACACCAATTAGTGAGGAGGTTAATAATGATGATCATAAAACTTCAGATCAAGTTACTACCGAACCTCGTAGGTCAACCAGAGTAATATCCGCACCAGAGTGGTATGGTAATCCTGTTCTGTAGGTCATGTTACTTGACCATGACGAACCTACGAACTATGGGGAAGCAATGATGAGCCCAGATTCCACGAAATGGCTAGAGGCCATGAAATATGAGATAGAATCCATGTATGAGAATAAAGTGTGGACTTTGGTGGACTTGCCCAATGATCGACAAGCCATTGAGAATAAATGGATCTTCAAGAGGAAGACGGACGCTGATAGTAGTGTTACTATCTACAAAGCTCGAATTGTCGCAAAAAGTTTTCGACAAGTTCAAGGTGTTGACTATGATAAGATTTTCTCACTCGCAGCGATGCTTAAGTCTGTCCGAATCATGTTACCAATTGCCACATTTTATGAAATCTGGCAAATGGATGTCAAAACTACATTCCTTAATGGATTTCCTAAAGAAGAGTTGTATATGATGCAACAAGAAGGTATTGTCAATCCTAAAGGTTCTAGCAAAGTGTGCAAGCTCCAGAGATCCATCTATGGACTGGTGCAAGCATCTCGGAGTTGGAATATACGCTTTGATAAGTTGATCAAAGCATATAGTTTTATACAGACTTGCAGTGAAGCCTGTATTTACAAGAAAGTGAGTGGGAGCTCTGTAGCCTTTCTGATATTATATGTGGATGACATATTATTGATCAGAAATGATACTGAATTTCTGGATAACATAAAAGGATACTTGAATAAGAATTTTTCAATGAAAGACCTCGGTGAAGCTACTTACATATTGGGCATCAAGATCTACGGAGATAGATCTAGTCGCTTGATAAATTTTTCAATGAGTGCATACCTTGACAAGTTTTTTAAGTAGTTCAAAATGGAACAGTCAAAGAAGGAGTTCTTACCTGTGTTGCAAGGTTTGAAGTTGAGTAAGACTCAAAACCCAACCACGGCAGGAAATAGAAAGAGAATGAAAGTCATTCCCTCTGCCTCAGCCATAGGTTCTATAAAGTATGCTATGCTGTGTACCAAACCTATTGTGTACCTTGCCATGAGTTTTGGCAAGGGGGTATGATATTGATCCAGGAGTGGATCACTTGACAGCGGTCAAAATTATCCTTAGAAGACTAAGGAGATATTTTCGGTTATGGAGGTGATAAAGAGTTCGTCGTAAAGAGTTACGCCGACGCAAGCTTTTACACCGATCCGGATGACTCTGAGTCTCAATCTGGATACATATTGAAGGTGGGAGCCATTAGCTAGAGTAGCTTCATGTAGAGCATTGTAGAAATAGAAAATTTACAAAATACATATGACTCTGAAGGACACCTTTCGGTATTTGGGGTCAATGTTGCAGGATGATGGGGGTATTGATGAAGATGTGAACCATCGAATCAAAGCCGGATGGATGAAGTGGCGCCAAGCTTCTGGCATTCTCTGTGACAAGAGAGTGCCACAAAAGCTAAAAGGCAAGTTCTACAGGACGGCGGTTCGACCCGTAATGTTGTATGGCGCGGAGTGTTGGCCGACTAAAAGGCGACATGTTCAACAGTTAGGTGTGGCGGAGATGCGTATGTTGAGATGGATGTGTGGCCACACGAGGAAGGATCGAGTCCGGAATGATGATATACGAGATAGAGTTGGGGTAGCACCAATTGAGGAGAAGCTTGTCCAACATCGTTTGAGATGGTTTGGGCATATTCAGCGCAGGCCTCCAGAAGCTCCAGTGCATAGCGGACGGCTAAAGCGTGCGGAGAATGTCAAGAGAGGGCGGGGTCGACCGATTTTGACATGGGAGGAGTCCGTTAAGAGAGACCTGAAGGATTGGAGTATCGACAAAGAGCTAGCTATGGACAGGGGTGCGTGGAAGCTTGCTATCCATGTGCCAGAGCCATGAGTTGGTTGCGAGATCTTATGGGTTTCACCTCTAGCCTACCCCAACTTGTTTGGGACTAAAGGCTTTGTTGTTGTTGTTGTTGTATATGACTCTGAATGTGGCAGACACGTTAACTAAATTTCTCTCACAAGAAAAACATGATCACTCTTTGGGTGCTAATCACATAGCGATGTGAACTAGATTATTAACTCTAGTAAACCCTTTGGGTATTATTCACATGGAGATGTGAACTAATCACATAAAGATGTGAACTATTGGTGTGATATCA
This sequence comes from Triticum dicoccoides, assembly GCF_002162155.2. Classification (NCBI taxonomy): domain Eukaryota; kingdom Viridiplantae; phylum Streptophyta; class Magnoliopsida; order Poales; family Poaceae; genus Triticum; species Triticum dicoccoides. The sequence goes on from NC_041392.1 coordinate 142,266,229, forward strand.
CATGACAATGTGAACTAGATTATTTACTCTAGTGAAAGTGGGAGACTGAAGGAAATGTGCCCTAGAGGCAATAATAAAGTTATTATTTATTTCCTTATTTCATGATAAATGTTTATTATTCATGCTAGAATTGTATTAACCAGAAACTTAGTACATGTGTGAATAGATAGACAAACAGAGTGTCCCTAGTATGCCTCTACTTGACTAGCTCGTTAATCAAAGATTGTTAAGTTTCCTAGCCATAGACATGTGTTGTAATTTGATGAACGGGATCACATCATTAGAGAATGATGTGATGGACAAGACCCATTCGTTAGCTTAGCACTATGATCGTTTTATTGCTATTGCTTTCTTCATGACTTATACATGTTCCTATGACTATGAGATTATGCAACTCCCGAATACCGGAGGAACACTTAGTGTGCTATCAAGCGTCACAACGTAATTGGGTGATTATAAAGATGCTCTACGGGTGTCTCCGATGGTGTTTGTTGAGTTGGCACAGATCCAGATTAGGATTTGTCACTTCGAGTTTCGTCGAGGTATCTCCGGGCCCTCTCGGTAATGCACATGGCTATAAGCCTTGCAAGCAATGTGACTAATGAGTTAGTTGCGGGATGATGCATTACGGAATGACTAAAGAGACTTGCCGATCACAAGATTGAACTAGGTATTGAGATAGCGACGATCGAATCTCGGGCAAGTAACATACCGATGACAAAGGGAACAACGTATGTTGTTATGCGGTTTGGCCGATAAAGATCTTTGTAAAGTATGTACTAACCAATATGAACATCCAGGTTCCGCTATTGGTTATTGACTAGAGATGAGTCTCGGTCATGTCTAAATAGTTCTCGAACCCGTAGGATCCGCACGCTTAACATTCGGTGACGATCGGTATTATGAGTTTATGTGTTTTGATGCACCGAAGGTAGTTCGGAGTCCCGGATATGATCATGGATATGACAAGGTGTCTCGGAATGGTTGAGACATAAAGATCGATATATTGGAAGCCTATATTTGGGCATCAGAATGGTTCCGGGTGAGTTCGGCCATATACCGGAGTACCAGGAGGTTACTGGAACCCCCGGGAAGTATATGGGCCTTATTGGGCCATAGTTGGAGAGAGGAGAAGGAAGCCTAGGAGGGGGCGCCCCCCTAAGCCCAATTCGAATTGGGTGGGGGCCGGCCCGCCTTTCCTTCCTCCTTCCTTCCCCTTGCTTCCTCTCCTAGTCCAACTCGGGAAGGGGGGATCCTACTCCCGGTGGGAGTCGGACTCCTCTAGGGCGCGCCATAGAGGGCCGGCCCTCCCCCCTCCACTCCTTTACATACGGGGGAGTGGGGAACCTAATAGACACACAAGTTGACATTGTTTAGCCGTGTGTGGTGCCCCCCTCCACAGATTTCCACCTCGGTCATATCGTTGCGGTGCTAAGGCGAAACCCTGCACCGGTAGCTTCATCATCACCATCACCATGCTGTCATGCTGACGGAACTCTCCGTCGACCTCAGCTGGATCTAGAGTTCGCAGGACATCACCGAGCTGAACGTGTGCAGATCGCGGAGGTGCCGTACCTTCGGTGCTAGGATCGGCTGGATCATGAAGACGTACGACTACATCAACCGCGTTGTCATAACGCTTCCGCTTACAGTCTACGAGGGTACGTGGACAACACTCTTCCCCTCTCATTGTTATGCGTCACCTAGACGGATCTTGCGTGTGCATAGGATTTTTTTTTTGAAATTACTGCGTTCCCCAACATATTATACAACTTTTATACACTTTTGGCAGCAATTTATATGATTTATTGGACTAACCTATTGATCCAGTGCCCCGTGCAAGTTTCTTTTTGTTGCATGTATTTTGTTTCGCAGAAAATCCATATCAAACAAAGTCCAAATGCGATAAAAATTTATGAAGAATTATTTTGGAATATATGTGATTTTCGGAAGGTGGAATCAACGCAAACGGGGGCCCATAGTAACCACAACGCAGCAGGGCGCGCGGGCACCCCCTGGCGCGCCCAGGTATTTTGTTCCCTCCTCGAAGGTCGGTTGGGGCCCTTCTTCGGGCACAAGAATGATAATTTATGGAAAAAATCGTGTTAAAATTTTAGCGTAATCGGAGTTATGGATCTCCGGGAACTTAAGAAACCATGAATGGCCAGATCTGAGGAGATCGAAACAGAAGAGAACATAGAGGGAGATCCAATCTCGGAGGGGCTCCCGCCCCTCCGCCGCCATGGAGGACATGGACCAGAGGGGGAAATCTCCTCCCATCTAGGGGGGAGGCCAAGGAAGAATAATAAGGAAGGGGGCTCTCTCTCCCTCACTCCTGGAGGCACTGGAGTGCCGCTGGAGCTAGGATCATGACGGCGATCTACATCAACAGTCTTGCTACCGTCAACACCAACTCTCTCCCCCTCTATGCAACGGTGTAACACCCCTTATCCCTGTTGTAATCTCTACTTAAATATGGTGCTCAACTCCATATATTATTTCCCAATGATATTTGGCTATCCTATGATGTTTGAGTAGATCTGTTTTGTCCTGTGGGTTAATCGTGATCTTGGTTCGTAAGGTTGTATAGTTTACTCAGGGTGTTTTCCTATGGTGCCCTCCGTCTCGCGCAAACGTGAGGGATCCCCATTGTAGGGTGTTGCAATATGTTCATGATTCTCTTATGGTGGGTTGCGAGAGTGACAGAAGCTTAAACCCGAGTAGGTGGGTTGTTGTGTATGGGATTACATGGACTTGATACTTAATGCTATGGTTGGGTTTCATGACCTTAAAGATCTTTAGTAGTTGTGTATGCTTGCTAGGGGTCCGATCATAAGTGCATATGATCCAAGTAGAGAAAGTATGTTAGCTCATGCCTCTCCCTCATATAAAATTGCAAGAATGATTACCGGTACTTGTTATCAATTGCCTAGGGACAAATGACTTTCTTATTGACAAAAGCTATCCGCTTTTATTACCTTGCAATTTACTCATAGTTTTATTCTCGCAAAGTACTCGTAGTTTTATTCTTGCAAAATAGCTTCATACTTGTTCTAGGTAAAGCAAACGTTAAGCGTGCGTAGAGTTCGGTGGTCGATAGAACTTGAGGGAATATTTGTTCTACCTTTAGCTCCTCGTTGGGTTTGGCACTCTTATTATCAAAGAAGGCTACAAACGATCCCCTATACTTGTGGGTTATCAAGACCTTTTTCTGGCGCCGTTGCCGGGGAGCAATAGCGTGGGGGTGAATATTCTCATGTTTGCTTGTTTGCTTTATCAATAAGTAATTTTTATTTTGTTCTCTTGTTTTATATCTCTAGTTATGGTTAGGAAACACAAAATACCAAAAAAAATTAGTTGTACCTACTAAACCAATGGTTGAAGAACCACCTAGAATCTATCATCCTACTGAAGCTTTCTATTTGGATCTTCTTCGATCCATTTGTGCTCGTGCTGAAAACCCAATTAGCTTAGTTGAGGGAAAATCATTAAATGAGCATGCTTATTTTGTGCGACACCGCTTATCTCAAAATGGAAACTTTTGTGGCATCATATTAATAGTTTGTATTGCTATGCTTTGAATTTATGTGAAATACATGAATTTACTTGTTGTTGCGAAGACCCTAAGAAACACCTTTTCTTCCAATGTGAGTTCAAGGATAATGGAATCTTATCTTCTTATGCCAAGGGTGTTCATAATTACTTTGATATTGAACAAATTGAAGAATTTGTTGCTTTCAAGGGTGCCTATGAAGTTGCTTTTTTGATTGAAAAGTATGATGCTACCCTTTACAAATCTGAAAAATTTGCCATAAATATTGCTATTAACATTATTCTTCTAATGCTTATATTAAACCATATATTGAGGACTTCTCCTTTGTCTAAGAAGAGACTAACATTTTGCAGGAGTCTATGGAAGAAGAAATTGATGAAACTGTAAGCTCATTGGATGAAAAAGATGATGAGGAGAGCGAAGACTAAAAGGAGCAAGAGCGGACTAGCTACCCATGCCCACCTTCTAATGAGAGTAACTCTTCAACTCATACATTGTTTAATTTCCCTTCGTTCTTATCGAAGGATGAATGCTATGATAATTACTATGATTCCATTGATTCTTTTGAAATATCACTTTTTGATGAACTTGATGCTTGTGGCCATGATGCCAATATGAATTATTCTTATCGAGATGAACTTGCTATGGTTCCTTATATTAAGAATGAAATTGTTGCTATTGCACCCACACATGAGAGTCATATTATCTTTTTGAATTCTCCCAATTCTTTTTGAATTCTCCCAATTACACTATATCGGAGAAGTTCGCACTTATTAAGGATTATATTGATGGGTTGCCTTTTACTATTGCACATGATAATTTTGATGAATATAATATGCATGTGCTTGCTGCTCCTACTTGCAATTATTATGAGAGAGGAACTACATCTCCACCTCTTTATGTTTCCAACACGATAAAATTGCAAGAAACTGCTTATGCTATGTATTGGCCTTTACTTGATGTGCATGAATTGTTCTTGTATGACATGCCGATGCATAGGAAAAGAGTTAGACTTCATCATTACTTGATATATGTTGCTTTGTGCTCACTACTACATGCCAAATCATTGCTAATTAAAATTGGCTTTGGTATACCTTGGTATCTGGGTGGATTCATTACTTGAGCACTTTATGCCTAGCTTAATGGCTTTAAAGAAAGCGCTGCCGGGGAGACAACACATAAGTTTTTGAGAGTCATTTTATTCTGTTGAGTGCTTTTATAAAGTTTAAAAACAGAAAAAATAGAGGGGACCTAGAACTTTACAAAAAGGAAAGTGAAAGTGAGAGAGACGAGCATTGTTGAAGTGGGGGAGCTACTTGAACTTTGTTCATGCCCATGGAAAATTGGTGAATCTTAACTACATAAAATTTTCAACAAAAATAAATATACCCTTGTACAAATCCTTTGTAATGTAAAATTATTTTGCCAAGGTTTGCCTTTAGGATGATTAGATTGCTTGTTGCTATGTGCGGTGCAGAAATAGAAACTTTGGCTGTAGCGCGTGATTTTTTTACTGGAACGTCAAAAGGTTCTGAAACTTTTTGCACACTATTTCTATACAGATTGTTTATTTCGTCCTAATTGTTCGGAATTTTTGGAGTACCAGAAGTATGGTAGATGTTCAGAGTGCTACAGACTGTCCTGTTTAAGACAGATTCTATTTTTGATGCATTGATTTGCTTGTTTTGATGAAACTATTGATTCTATCGGTGGTATAAGCCATGGAAAAGTTATATTACAGTTGCTACAATGCAAAAACAAAATATGAATTGGTTTTCAACAGTACTTAGAATAGTGATTTTCTTTATTATACTAACGGATCTTACGGAGCTTTCTGTTGATGAACTGATCAAAGATCGAGGAGGTCTCGATATGAGGAGAAGGAGGAGAGGCAAGATCTCAAGCTTGGGGATGCGCAAGGCACCCCAAGTAAATGTTCAAGGAGACTCAAGCGTCTAAACTTGGGGATGCCCCGGAAGGCATCCCATCTTTCTTCAACAAGTATCGATATGTTTTCGTCTTCATTTCGTTCATGTGATATGTGCAAATCTTGGAGCGTCTTTTGTTTTTGATTTTTTCTTTTATTTTATGCACTATGATGGTATGAGATAGTCCATGGTTGATTTGTAGAATGCTCATTGCACTTCACTTATATCTTTTGGGTATGGCTTTTTATAGAATTCTTCATGTGCTTCACTTATATCATTTGAAGTTTGGATTGCCTGTTTCTCTTCACTTAGAAAATCGTTATTTGTAGAATGCTCTTTTGCTTCACTTATATTTATAGAGCATGGTCTTTTGTAGAAAGAATTAAACTCTCAATGCTTCACGTATATCCATATGGAAAGTCAACAAGAATTGGTCATTTGCATAATTAGCCATGAGATCCTGCATAAAACTTATGAATCACTCAATATGATATGTTTGATTCCTTGCAATAGTTTTGCGATATAGAGATGATAATATGTGGGAGGTACTAGTAAATGGTTGTGGTTAGTAAGAATATTGGTGTTAAGGTTTGTGATTCCCGAAGCATGCACATATAGTCTCTCGTTATGCTATGAAGTTGGAGCATGATTTATTATTGATTGTCTTCCTTATGAGTGGCGGTCGGGGACGAGCGATGGTCTTTTCCTACCAATCTATTCCCCTAGGGCCATGCATAGTAGTACTTTGCTTTGAGGGCTAATAAACTTTTGCAATAAGTATATGAGTTCTTTATGACTAATGTGAGTCCATGGATTATACGCACTCTTACCTTTCCGCAATTTGCTAGCCTCTATGGTATCGTGCATTTCCCTTTCTCACCTCGAGACATGGTGCAAACTTCGCTGGTGAATCCAAACCTTGTGATATGATACACTCTATCACACAAAAGCCTTATTATATATTCCTCAAAACAACCACCATACCTACCTATTATGGTCTTTCCATAGCCATTCGAGATATATTGCCATGCAACTTCCACTGCTTCCATTTTGATGACTTGAGCATTCATTGTCATATTGCTTTGCATGATCATATAGCTGACATAGTAGTTGTGGCTCAGCCACTGTCCATCATTTTCTATACATGCTACGCTAGATCATTGCACATCCTGGTACACTTCTAGAGGCATTCATATAGTCATATTTTGTTCTAGGTATCGAGTTGTAATTTTTATTTCTTTTGAGTTATAAGTAAATAGAAGTGTGATGATCATCATTATTCATTATTAGAGCATGTCCCAGTGAGGAAAGGATGATGGAGACTATGATACCCCCACAAGTCAGGATGAGACTCAGGACAATGAGAGAAAAAAATAAAAATAAAAGAAAGAAAAAGAAAAGTAAGAAAAAAAGAGAGAAGGGGCATGCTAGTTCCACACTTGTGTTTCAGTGTAGCACCATGTTTTTCATATGGAGAGTCTCCTATGTTGTCACTTTCATATACTAGTAAGAATTTTTCATTATAATATTAGTTTCACACCCACTTAGTTTTCATATTGAGCTTTCATACACTTATAGGTCTTAATGCATTTGTTGCATGGCAATCCCTACTCCTCGCATTAATATCAATTGATGGGCATCTCCAAAGCTCATTGATTAGCCGTGTTGATGTGAGACTTTCTTACCTTTTTGTCTTCTCTATATTTACCCCTATCATCACACTCTATTCCACCCGTAGTGCTATATCCGTGGCTTGCACTCATGTATTGCGCGAGGGTTGAAAAAGCTGAAGCGCGTTAAAAAGTATGAACCAATTGCTCGGCTTGTCATCGCGGTGGTGCATGATAAATACTTTATGTTAAGAAGACAAAGCATGACAAGACTATATGATTTTGTAGGGATAGCTTTCTTTAGCGCTGATATTATGAAAGACATGATTGTTTGTTGGGATGCCTGAGTATTGGTGTCTTTATGTAAAATTATAGACCATTGCTTTGAATCACTCGTGTATTTATATTCATGCCATGACTAGATATATGATCAGTTTTTCCTAGGTAGCATTCCACTTTTTTTACCATTTACCTGCTCGAGGACGAGCAGGAATTAAGCTTGGGGATGCTGATATGTCTCCATCATATCTATAATTTTGATTGTTTCATGCCAATATTATACAACTTTTATACACTTTTGGCAACAATTTTGATGATTTATTGGACTAACCTATTGATAGTGCCCAGTGCCAGTTCTTGTTTGTTGCATGTTTTTGTTTCACATAAAATCTATATCAAACGAAGTCCAAATGCGATAAAACTTTACAGAGAATTATTTTGGAATATATATGATTTTTGGGAGGTGGAATCAACGCAAACGGGGGCCCAGAGTGACCACAACCCACCAGGGCGCGTCAGGCACCCCCTGGCGCGCCCAGGTATCTTGTGCCCTCCTCGAAGGTCAGTTGGGGCCCTTCATTCTGGTGCAAGAAAGATAATTTATGGAAAAAATCATGTAAAAATTTCAGCACAATCGGAGTTACAGATCTCCAGAATTTAAGAAACCGTGAAGGGCCAGATCTGAGGAGAGCGGAACGAAAGAGAACATAGAGGGAGATCCAATATCGGAGGGGCTCCCGCCCCTCCGTCACCATGGAGGCCATGGACCGGAGGGGGAACTCTCCTCCCATCTAGGGGGAGGCCAAGGAAGAAGAACAAGGAGGGGGGCTCTCTCTCCCTCTCTCCCGGTGGCACCGGAGTGCCGCCGGGGCTAGGATCGTGACGACGATCTACATTAACAATCTTGCTACTATCAACACCAACTCTCTCCCCCTCTATGCAGAGGTGTAACACCCCTTCTCCCCGCTGTAGTTTCTACTTAAACATGGTGCTCAACTCCATATATTATTTCCCAATGATATTTGGCTATCCTATGATGTTTGAGTAGATCCGTTTTGTCCGGTGGGTTAATCGTGATCTTGGTTGGTATGATTGTATATTTTATTTATGGTGTTGTCCTACGGTGCCCTCCATCTTGTGCAAACGTGAGGGATCCCCACTGTAGGGTTTTGCAATATGTTCATGATTCGCTTATGGTGGGTTGCGAGAGTGAGAGAAGCTTAAACCCGAGTAGGTGGGTTCTTGCGTATGGGATTAAGAGGACTTGATACTTAATGCTGTGGTTGGGTTTCACAACCTTAATGATCTTTAGTAGTTGAGGATTCTTGCTAGGGGTCCAATCATAAGTCCATATGATCCAAGTAGAGAAGGTATGTTAGCTCATGCCTCTCCCTCATATAAAATTGCAAGAATGATTACCGGTACTTGTTATCGATTGCCTAGGGACAAATGACTTTCTTGTTGACAAATGACTTTCTTGTTGCCTCATGCCACTTTTATTATGTTGCAATTTACTCGTAGTTTTATTCTCGCAAAGTACTCGTAGTTTTATTCTTGCAAAATAGTCTCATACTTGTTCTAGGTAAAGCAAACCATAAGCGTGCGTAGAGTTGTATCGATGGTCGATAGAACTTGAGTGAATATTTGTTCTACCTTTAGCTCCTCGCTGGGTTCGACACTCTTATTTAGTGAAGAAGGCCACAAATGATCCCTATACTTGTGGGTTATCAGCCCCTGAGTCGCGATGCTCAGGAGTCCCCCTTGATGTATGAACAACCCTCATTAGGGAAATGTGAGTGTTCTGCATTGGCAGGGGCCGGCCCTGCGCATACCTCAACCACCGTTGGGGCGTCCGGATCACCAGGATGAGACCAAGGGGCTAGGGGCTACGTGAACAGTGAGGCCCCTGAGTCATGATGCTCAGGGGCCCCCCTTGACGTACGAACAACCCTCATGATGGAAATGCAAGCAGCGTCTGGGTTAATCCGGAGCCTTCATACCTTTGCTCCCCAGCTTTTGCCTGGGAGGGTTGCAAGAAGACTAGGTACGAGAGACCCGGTGAGGTGGTGTGCGCCAGGCGTGACATGGGCGTAGCCCCCGTGCCCCGCCCCATCGCGTGGCCCTCCCGTAGGAAAAATGCGCGATGGGGCTAGAGAGCGAGCCTTGCGGCTCTCCTGAGGTTAGTCCAGCTGCTATGATGTCCTCAGTTGTTTATTCACCAGCGCAAAGCGTGGTGCTTACACTCTTGCGTGGGCATAGCCGCTCCTCGACTATGTCATCCGCCAGCGCGGAGTATGGGGCTTCCATTGGTGCGTGGGTGGGAGCTCTCTTTGAGGGGAGACTCCGGGGCATGTACAGCTCCGTCCTGACACGTGGCTCGCACGACAAGACTAGAGGAGGTGTATATGGGCACCCGTGAGCCAGCGCGGGACTCACGAGACCCTACCTCAAGGCGGGTTTTGCGCCTGAATTTTAGTTCGAAACATTTGTAAGGGTGCTATGAGATGGTCATGTGGCCTGCATCGAGTGAATCTCCAGACGACATCGCATGAGAAGGCCAAACACCAACGACCCTAGGAGGTGACGTGAACGGGGATGGCCCACCAGACAGAGCTCAGCTGCTAGTTTTATCGATGCTGCAAGGACGGACCTGAGCACAGACGTCGTGCCTAGTCTTCTCATGCAACAATGCTAAAGAAAGACAACCGACATGCGGCTCCCACGGCGGCGAGGCACTGGGTCGTGTGCCCTAACTCATCCACTCTCGATTAGCTCATGCGAGAACAAGGCACCAAGGGCCATGGGGGGTGTCGTACACGGCAGCTGGCCCACGAGACAGAGCTCAGCCACTTGGGTTTAGCGACGCTGCAGGGACGGACCCGAGCACAGATGTCGTGCCAGTCTTTAATCATGAGGAGGTCACGGGCTGGTTTGTGAGGGCGCATGACATTCATGGTGGCGAAGCACCGGCCATGCAGGTGATAATATAAAGCAATTCATGAAAGGGTAGGACCAGTTCTGATATATGCGCAAAATGATACATGCCACAGGGACGGACCCATACAGCTTGGCGATAATGCAGCCCCAAGGGTGCCCCCAATTGAACAAACCAAAAAGTCACCTGGCACAGTCACTGAAGAAGTGTTGGGGTAGTTGAAGATGTGCGCCGCAGAAGTCACTCCTAACGAGTCATCCGACTCCTGAGCCTCGTGAGGCTCCGAAGGTCTGGGGGCTCGCGAGGGTCCAACACCTCCTCCATCAAGATCGCCTGGCGCCTGCCCTCGGGAGCCGCCAGAATGCTCCTCATGTGGTGCTGTGAGGCAGCTGCGTTCGGCAAGTCAAAGGGCATGTGGACGTAGCTGTGAGGGTGGCCTCCACACCAGCCGATGCAAGACAGCCAGAAGTGCTCCTGAGAAGCAGCCCTGTTGAGTCCTAGGATGTTGATGCAGACGCGCAGCTCACTACCCATGTCAGGGGTGGCAGCTGCACTGGGTGATGTAGGGCGACGCTCCCCACGCATGGCTCGCGCCTCCTGAAGCTCCTTGCTCGCCTTGGTGATGAACTCCTGAGCGTATGGCACCTCATGCCCTGCACCCTGTTCGCGGAAGCACGCGTTGAAGCACACCTCCACATGGTGCCTGAACGCCTCCCTCATGACGCTGGCCAGGTCAAAGGCCCTCCAAAGGAGAGCCCCCGGGCCCAACCTAGGAGGGGCGTCGGGCGCGCCTTCCTATGCAAGAGAGAAAGGCGCCCCAGCAGCGGGCGCAGGTCCTAAGGCACGATCATCAGATACCCCACCCTCTTGAGATCCTCTATGGAGTAGCTACTTCTTCTTCTTGGGGATGACCTCAGGGGGGTGGATGGTGCCCTCGTCATCTGAGTTCTTGACCGCTGCGGCCTGGTAGGCGCGCTCGAGGGAGCACACCGCATCCTTCTCATCACAGGCGACCGTGACGATGCCACTGCTTCCTGGCATCTTGAGGACATTGTAGCCATGGTGGGTCACCTCCATGAACTTGGCAAGGGATAGATACCCGAGGATGGCGTTGTATGGGAGACAAATGTGGGCGACGTAGAAGTCAATGAGCTCGGTGCGGTAGTTGTCGCACATGCCGAAGGTGACAGGGAGACAACGGATCTACCCTATGGGGACGTTTGAGCCATCGGTCACCCCTGAGAAAGGCTTGGTGGGCAGAAGCTAGTCGTATGGCACCTGGGGCGTGTCAAACGTCTCGACAAGGAGGAAGTTGAGCCCCGCTCCACCATCGATGAGTGTCTTGGTGACGAGGACGTTGCTGATGGTAGGTGAGTAGAGCATCGGGAGCGCGCCAACGGTGGCTGCGCACTTGAGATGATCCATAGAGTCGAAGGTGATAGCGTACTTGGACTACCTGAGGGGACGCGACGCCTCGAGCTTGGGGAGGGCCACGTTCACCTCGCGAGCAAACTACGTGAAGACGCGATGGGAGGCAGGGGCCTGAGCGCCACCCAGAATGCAGGCAATGGCACGAGGCTCTTGGAAGCCCCCGGCCCCATCATCTTGGCGGTGGTCATCATTCCTCCTTGGCGGCGGCGGAAACGGAGGAAGACCGGCGTTACCCTGAGGGTGGTCCTCACGACGCTGATCCCTCCAGGGCCGTCATGAGGCTAGCCCTGCTAGCCGTCCTCACAAGAGTGATCGCACCAGTCCTGACGGGGGTCGCGGTTGTCCCAGCGGCCTCCAGCACGGCCTCCTCCGCGGCCATAGCCACGGTCGTCGCGCTCGGGGCGGTGGCCAAGGCACCCGTCTCGGATGGCCTTGAGCTCTTGGCGCTCATTGGTGTTGTGGCTATGGACGTTGTGGAAGACGCAGAACGGGAGGCTGCCCTTGGAGGACTCGGGGTGGTCGCAACCGCGCTTCATCCCGGGCTTCGCCGCGAGCACGGCCGGGCCCTTACACTTCACGTCCTTGGCCTTGGCCTTCTTGTCTTTAGGGTCAGCCTCCGGGAGCTCAAGGAGGGAGAGGCGACCTTCCTCTGCCCTCACACACCTGGTTGCCATGTTGAACATATCCAGAGCCGAGTACAGGTCCTCGTGTATGGAAAGTTCTTCCTTCAGCTTGACATCCCGGATGCCATCAGTGAATGCTGAAATGATGGCCTCGTCCAACACCTTAGGGATCTTGAGGCGGACATTGGTGAAGCGCTAGATGTATTTTTGCAAGGTATCCCCTGGCTAATGCTTGATGCGACGCAGGTCGCCTGCAGCAGGGGCGCAGTCGCGAGTGCCCTGGAAGTTGGCGATGCAGAGCTCACGCAGCTCATCCCAATAGGAGAAGGATCCCACTGGGAGGTTCAGGAGCCACGAGCGCGTGCCATCCTTGCGAGCCATGGGAAACCAGTTCGTGATGACCTTCTCGTCACCATTTGCCGCCTCGATGCTCAGCTCGTAGAGCTGGAGGAACTTAGCAGGGTCAGGGGTGCCGTCATAGCGTGGAGGCAGATCCGACTTGAACTTGTCGGACCAGACGACGCGGCGCAGCTCCAGAGTGAACGCTCGGCAGCCCGTCACGGAGGGGGAGCTTGGTCTTGGCGCCCGCATACCGCCACCTCGGGTGGCACACGGTCTTCATGTGGCGGTGCTGGGAGCGCACGCGCCTCTCCTTGAGGCCGTTGCACCACCTGGCAGCTTTCTTCATCACACGTTGGCGCCCTGCGCGGCGGGGCACTCTAGGGCGCTTCACGCCGGGGCTCTGGGGCGACATCGTGCCGGAGAGGAGGAGGAGGTGCGCCATGGGCCACGTCCCCGTCTGAGGCGGCGGGGGAGGCAGCGAGGGAGATGGCACAGGAGCCTCTCCAGCAGCGCTGACGAGCTCGGTGATGCGGTCCAGTGAGTCCTCATAGAAGTCATTGGCCTAGCGATAGCGCAGAAGCTCGCACGCCATGAGAAACGCAGCTTGCGCGTTCCCTGGGCCGCGACGAGCATGGGAAGACGAAGTAGCGACCGAAGTCACCGAGGGAGTGGCGGTGCGACCATCACGCCGCACGGAAGGCGGCAGCGATGAGTCCTGCTACTCGTGAGCCGCGGGTCCGGTGGCGGTGAGGGAGTCCTGGATTAGGGGGTCTCCTAACAGCCGGACTATATCATTTGGCCGGACTATTGGACTATGAAGATACAAGATTGAAGACTTCGTCCCGTGTCCGGATGGGACTTTCCTTGGCATGGAAGGCAAGCTTGGCAATATGGATATGTAGATCTCCTCCCTTGTAATCGACTCTGTGTAACCCTAGCCCCCTCCGGTGTCTATATAAACCGGAGGGTTTAGTCCGTAGGACAACAGACAATCATACCATAGGCTAGCTTCTAGGGTTTAACCTCTATGATCTCATGGTAGATCAACTCTTGTAATACTCATATCATCAAGAACAATCAAGCAGGACGTAGGGTATTACCTCCTTCAAGAGGGCCCGAACCTAGGTAAACATCGTGTCCCTTGCCTCCTGTTACCATCCGCCTTAGACGCACAGTTCGGGACCCTCTACTCGAGATCCGCCGGTTTTGACACCGACAGGCGGCGTTTGCCACGGGGGAAGGGGACACGATCTCTGCTTTAACAAGACGTGTCAAGAAAACCGCCCCGCGATGTGTGTGGTGCTGGTTGAGAAAAATGGTTCAGATAATGACCGGGCCACGACATGATGTCGTGCTGTCAGAACACCTCAGCAGATTACATTTGTGGAAATATTATTCTCTCTACGGTAGTATGTGGAACTTGTTTTGCAGAGCCGGACACTATCCTTGTGTTCAAAATCTTCGATGGAGTATTCGAAGGAGGAACCCGCCTTGCAATGCTGAATATAATACTGCACGTCAGACTCATCGTCGTTGAATCCTGGTTGAGGGGCTACTGAGGGAGACATGGATTAGGGGGTCTCTGGACAGCCGGACTATATCCTTTGGCCGGACTGTTGGACTATGAAGATACAAGATTGAAGACTTCGTCCCGTGTCCGGATGGGACTTTCCTTGGCGTGGAAGGCAAGCTTGGCAATACGGATATGTAGATCTCCTCCCTTGTAACCAACTCTGTGTAACCCTAGCAACCTCCGGTGTCTATATAAATCGGAGGGTTTAGTCCGTAGGACAACAGACAATCATACCATAGGCTAGCTTCTAGGGTGTAGCCTCTATGATCTCATGTTAGATCAACTCTTGTAATACTCATATCATCAAGAACAATCAAGCAGGACGTAGGGTATTACCTCCTTCAAGAGGGCCCGAACCTAGGTAAATATCGTGTCCCTTGCCTCCTGCTACCATCCGCCTTAGACGCATAGTTCGGGACCCCCTACTCGAGATCCGCCAGTTTTGACACCAACAGGCGGCGTTTGCCACGGGGGAAGGGGACACGATCTCTGCTTTAACAAGATGTGTCAAGAAAACCGCCCCGCGATGTGTGTGGTGCTGGTTGAGAAAAACGGTTCAGATAATGACCGAGCCACGACATGATGTCGTGCTGTCAGAACACCTCAGCTGATTACATTTGTGGAAATATTATTCTCTCTACGGTAGTATGTGGAACTTGTTTTGCAGAGCCGGACACTATCCTTGTGTTCAAAATCTTCGATGGAGTATTCGGAGGAGGAACCCGCCTTGCAATGCCGAATACAATACTGCACGTCGGACTCATCGTCGTTGAATCCTGGTTCAGGGGCTACTTAGGGAGTCATGGATTAGGGGGTCTCTGGATAGCCGGACTATATCCTTTGGCCGGACTGTTGGACTATGAAGATACAAGATTGAAGTCCGGATGGGACTTTCCTTGGCGTGGAAGGCAAGCTTGGCAATACGGATATGTAGATCTCCTCCCTTGTAACCAACTCTGTGTAACCCTAGCACCCTCCGGTGTCTATATAAACCGGAGGGTTTAGTCCGTAGGACAACAGACAATCATACCATAGGCTAGCTTGTAGGGTTTAGCCTGTACGATCTCGTGGTAGATCAACTCTTGTAATACTCATATCATCAAGAACAATCAAGCAGGACGTAGGGTATTACCTCCTTCAAGAGGGCCCGAACCTTAAACATCGTGTCCCTTGCCTCCTGTTACCATCCGCCTTAGACGCACAGTTCGGGACCCCCTACCCGAGATCCGCCGGTTTTGACAGCGACATTGGTGCTTTCATTGAGAGTTCCACTCTGCCGTCACCATAAGGCTCGATGGCCCCTTCGATCATCGGTAATGATGCGGTCCAGGGTGAGGTTTTCCTCCCCGGACAGATCTTCGTATTTGGCGGCTTCGCACTGCGGGCCAATTTCCTTGGCCATCTGGAGCAGATCGAGAACTACGCCCCTAGCCATCAGGTCAGGTTCGGAAACCTAAACTACACTGCCGACATCCGTGGAGACTTGATCTTCGACGGATTCAAACCCATGTCAGTTGCGCCCCACAGTCACGACGAGCATGACGTAACTCTGCCGTCGGACAGTATTCGGGAGATCGCATCTGCAATTACTCCGGCCGTCAATCCAGAGCAAATCGTGCGATCCGAGAGCGGAGGGATAGACCCCGCCATGGAGGCCGCACTCTTAGTGGCAATAGAGCCGGATACTGACTTAACCCCTTACGAGAGCTGTGTCGCCGAACCACTGGATTCATCTCCGGCCACGGACTCCGAGTCGCTTGCATCCGTGCCCATCGAATCCGACTGGGCGCCGATCATGGAGTTCACCTCCGCGGATATCTTCCAGCACTCGCCTATCGGTGATGTGCTAAATTCATTAAGGTCTCTCTCCTTGTCAGGAGAACCTTGGCCGAACTATGTCCGGCTAGAATGGGATGTGGACGACGAAGAAATTCGCTGCCCACCCACCACCCACTTAGTAGCCACTATCGACGATTTAACCGACATGCTCGACTTTGACCTCGAAGACATCGACGGTATGGACGACGATGCAGGAGACGAACAGGACCACCACCCATAGGGCGCTGGACCGCCACTTCATCAGATAACATATACATGGTGGATACACCCAAAGAAAGCAATGGCGAAGAAACGGCGGAGGATGGCCCCTCCAAGAAGCAACCCAAGCGCCGACGTCAGCGGCGCCGCTCCAAGTCCCACCGTAGCAAAAGCAGCGATAATAGGGCAAGAGAAAATAACACTCCCGTCGACTCCAGAGGAAACGATGACCACACCTTGGTGGCAGAGCACAATGAAGCTGCAAATAGCAAACATAATACGGATCCGACGTCCGAACACGACGACGCCGAGGATAAACCTCATCAAACCCCCTATGAGGAGGAAAATAGTCCAGACGAAGATGCACACATCATCCCGGAAACACACTTAGAGCAAGAGAACCTCCGTAGAAGGCTTATTGCCACAGCGAGGAGTCTGAAGAAGCAGAAGAAAAGGCTTAAGGTCGCACAAAATATGCTCAACAGCAGGTGGAACAAAGTGCTCGACAACGAAGAAAAGTATGGTGGAAGTTACCACACAAAGAGCTATCCCAAGAGCAAACTACTACCTGAATTCGACGATGAGACCTTAGAGACCACACGTCCGAAAAATGAAACGGCTAACCGGCCAGATCAACCACCTTGTGACCACGATAGAGCGGCTAACAAGGTCACGCATAAGTCAACACAATATCTACGTGAGTACTTGCGCCAAAAATCCGGTGCGACCAGATCCATCTATGGATCTAGGAAGCGCGCTCCGACACAAAATCAAAACCGAATACTAGAACCATCCGAACGCCATGGTACATCCAAATACAGGGGTGCCGCACACCCCCTACGTTTCACCGATTAGGTGCTGGATCATGAATTCCCAGAAGGATTCAAGCTAGTGAACATAGAGGCATACGATGGGACCATAGACCCTGGGGTCTGGATTGAGTACTTTATCCTCGATATCCATATGGCTCGCGGAGACGATCTCCATGCCATCAAATACTTACCCCTCAAGCTTAAAGGACCAGCTCGACACTGGCTAAAAAGCCTCCCCGAAAACTCAATTGGAAGTTGGGAGGAGCTCAAGGACACTTTTCGGGCTAATTTTCAAGGGACCTATGTCCGACCTCCGGAATGCAGACGATTTAAGTCATATAATTCAACAGCCCGGAGAGTTAGCCCGAAAGCTTTGGAACAGGTTTCTCACTAAGAAGAACCAAATCGTCGACTATCCGGACGCTGAAGCCTTAGTAGCTTTCAAACACAGTGTCCGAGAGGAATGGCTCGCCAGACACCTCGGCCAAGAAAAACCGAGAACAATGGCAGCCCTGACAAGCCTCATGACCTGCTTTTGCGCGGGCGAAGATAGCTGGTTAGCCCGCAGTAGCACCAGCGACCCAAGCACATCTGAAGTCAGGGATGGCAATGGAAAACCACGACGCAATAAAAACAAGCGTCGAAATAAAGAAGATAGCCCAGATAATACGGTGGTAAACACCAGATTCAGGGGCTCTCGACCTGGTCAGCGGAAAAAGCCTTTCAAAGCCAGCAGAGAGGGACCGTCTGGCCTAAACAGGATTCTTGACAAACTATGTCAGATTCATGCCACCCCCGATAAATGTGCGAATCACACCCACAGAGAATGCTGGGTCTTCAAGCAGGCTGATAAGCTAAACATCGAACACAAGGGGGGAGAGACACCAGGCGTAGACGAGGGTGAACCTCGCCAGCAAAGCACTGGAGGACAGAGAAAATTCCCACCAGAGGTTAAAACAGTAAACATGATCCATGTGACGAAGAGGAGAAGCAAACATGCACTCCGAGAGACACAGGCCATAGAGCCCGTCACCCCTAGGTCCAACCCCTGGTTGGCCTACCCGATCACTTTTGATCGCAGGGATCACGCGACAAGCATCCGGCACAAAGGATTGGCTGCCTTGGTGTTATACCCAATAATACATGGATACCATCTAACACGAGTCCTTATGGACGGCGGCAGTAGTCTAAATCTGATATATCAAGACACAGTCCGCAAAATGGGGATAGACCCGACACAAATAAGCCACAGTAATACTGCCTTCAAGGGAGTAATACCAGGCCTAGAGGCCCGCTGTACAGGCTCTCTATTACTAGAGGTAGTATTCGTCTCTCCCGACAACTTCCAAAGCGAAAGGCTAACTTTCTACATCGCTCCATTCCAAAGTGGCTATCAAGCACTACTCGGGAGAGCGGCTTTTGCTCGTTTTAATGCAATACCGCATTACGCTTCTCTCAAGCTCAAGATGCCCGGTCCACGTGGCACCATCACAGTTAGTGGAAACACTGAGCGTTCTCTACGCACGTAAGAATGTGCGGCGGCTTTAACAACCAAACACTAGACGGCCTCACCAACTAGAAAAAATGACAGGTCATCAAGACCACGGACACAGTTAGACGAGTCCGGCGCATCACCACATACACATGAGATTGGTTTGATGGTCAAATCCTCATAGATGGTACCAGGGGCTTCTCGCGTGTAATAAGGGCAAATACGCTCAAACTTGATTGTCTTAAAATTTTAATAGTTTATTGATAGTAACCAATTTTCTGACACATCAACTTTCACCTAAGTTCTTCTCTTTTACAGATGACAATCATGCTACACCCGTCCAGGACACGACACAACAGAGACACAGGCATAGACGTGCAGTAGGGACCCGCTCAAAGGTTTCTTTTCAGATTAAGACCCTGCGTAAACCTTTTTTTACTGTCTCTTGTTGTTCCCATCCACCGGATACTCATCACAACCGAGAAGGATGCTGACGTTATTGGCATGTGGCCACGTAAGTATATTGCACGTACCTGGACACACGGGGTTTATTATTAAGGGCATTATGCAGCCCGGCATATGTTATAAAGACCGAATACCTTAGGGAGTGTTCGGCGTCGCGAGTTTGGCCCTATATGCATCAGCTCCAAATCATGTCTTTGGTCAAATGTTGGGTTTGCCCGGCTCGCATATTTTGGTACCTTACGTTCCGCTATATCAGCTAAGGTAGCACTGGGAGAACTACTGCGATTGTGCCCTGGTTCATCTGGATGAGCACCTCAGTAGAGAAAGCCAAAAACTGACTGTCATGATAAAGCGCGAGACTGGTCAACCACTCGATGACTTAGTGGAATCTTCGGGATTCCTCCGCATTAACGAAGGGTATTGTACGAGCCCCGTTATGTACATACGCGCTCCGTATTCGGACGAGCGTAGAAGTACCAGGGGCTATATAGTAGTCCCACCGCCAAACTCCCATGGCTAAGTGAAAGTGTTAAAGCAATATAGTCTGATTGCCTCGTTTGCTGCGCTACCACCTCCTTCATGGACCAAGACGTTGGATCAAGTGTGAATACACGTATTTTGCGAACACCCCCGCATTATATGCGTGGGGGCGGAAGCCGACGGCTGCAAACTTTCAGGTATATACATATATACATAAACGGCCGCACTAGAGGCATCATAATACTTTCAGGCAAAAGTATAAACACAGCCTTTATAATTCAATAAAACATTGCTTTTATAATGGGAATACATGTCAGTAGAACATAATATTCTTTGAGCATTGAGCCTCTATCGAACGAGCGCCTTCAAGGACCTCTTCAAAGTAGTGCTCGGCAGCCACTCGGCCCACAGCCGAACCCTGTGTTGCAATAGTGGTGGCCTCCATCTCTGCCCAGTATGTTTTGACACGGGCAAATGCCATCCGCGCACCCTCTATACACGCCGACCTCTTCATAGCATCGATGTGTGGCACAACACCAATGAATTGTTGCACTAAACTAAAGTAGCTATTCGGCCTTGGCCCTCTCGGCCACAGATGATCCACAACAGACCTCATGGCAAGTCCGGACAACCTATGGAGCTCGGCCCACTCGGCCATTCGCTCATTCAACAGCAGCGGATGCACTAGAGCATGGAATTGTGACCAGAACAGCTTTTCCACATCACAATCTTTTTGATCCTTGAAGTACTCGGCCGCATCAGCAGCACTTGCTGCCAAATCCATGTAGGCATCCACAGAACTCCATAGTTGATCAAGAGGAGCATACTTCGGATCCCCGAACTTAGTCCGCAACAAGAAGGGCTTCCCAGCCACGATATCCGCAGCTTGACGCAGCTCCTCCTTCGCCGCTCTGATTTTGGAGCGGGCTTCCTTGGCTGCTACCATGGCCTTCTCCAAGCCCGTAGCCTTCGCTCGGATTTCTTTTTCAAGAAGCTGGTAACGGTCAGCGGCATCCTTCAACTCAACGGCCATCTTGGCTATTCTTTCCTTGCTTTGGCGATGCGCCGCCTGTTCAACCCTCAGCTCTTCGACCGCCTTTAGGGCGGCCGCATCGCTATTCCTTGCTTGCTCCTTGGCTCGGGCAAGCTCCGCCCGAAGGGACTCCATGGTGGCAGCTCCACCTGCAGTCACAACATATTAAAGATACTGGCATCCTGCTCCTCTTACTATGTGTTGATCACCGAAGAAATCACTTACCCTATGTCTCGTCAAGCCGCTTGTTGACAAGCACGATGTCGGCATCTGCCGCATCAAGTTGTCGCTTTAGTTCGGCAAACCCATCAGTCCGGCTGGCCACCGGAGCTTCAGCCACCTGCACATAAAGGCGGTCTGGTTATTACCTGGGACTATGATCCTCTGTTTGCCGCTGTTTTCGATGACAACCAGAGTCTTCGGGGCTACTATCTGCATAGGGCACACCTAACATGTGCGGTACCATAAAAACATACACTATTTCGCGTACCTCAAAGCCTTTCAGCAGACTCATAAAAGCTTCATGCAATCCGCTTTCAGCGAATGAAATCCTTTAAATTAACGTACCCATTAGTGTACGATGCGCTTCTGAGATGGCCGCTTGCTCCAGAAGATCCTTCAATGCATCCGAACGCTTACTGTATGGTTCCGGACTCTTTCTGTTGCTCTCTTTAGGAGCCGAATACTGAGGACTCTGGGTGGCCAAGGGATTACCCTCTGGCCTTGACGGATTAGGGGAAACCCTCTGTGATGACACTTCAGGGTCGCCCGCCTCATAAGGTGGGGTGGCAGGGGGAGGTGCTTCGCTCTCCATCATCTCTGGAAGAAGATCCCCCGAAGACGAACTCTATCGAGAAGGGCTACGTTCCGAACTATAAGATATAAAGCTTCGGTTATTGTCTTCAGAAGTAAGGTAGGATATTTTCACTACTAAGTACTTTTTGATTACTTACAGCTCAGTAGAGGGATGATTCCCTTGCGGACACTGTGCGGCAAGAGTACCTCCCAAGGCAGGACCCTCTGGCGAAGATTTCTTCCCCCGTTTGGAAACCTTTGTTTCTAGATCTTCAGAGGTGGTCCTCTTCCTTACTCGGGGAGAGGGGATGTCAGATTCTTCTCCCTAGTTATCCTCCTTCGCGGAGGCGCTCACTCCCCTGGTGGGGACGAGTAGCGAGTGAGGCTCGCTTTCGGCATCTTTATTACCCCCTTTATCTTCCTTCGAGGGCACTTGATAAGGCGCCGGCTCCAAAATTCTTTCTAGTACTGGATTGGCCAAGCCCTCGGGAAGGGGGGCCGACCACCTGATCATCTTCGCCTTTGTTATCCAGTCCCGGTCAAAGAGCGACTTTTCAGAATAATGTTATGATAAATAAGAGAAACAGTGTGTTCGGCCATGGGATTACTTACTTGGGTATCTGGGCGATTACAGCTCAGACCCGCATCCTCGATGGTGTCCGGACACTTTATTCGTGGTCCGAAGAACAACTTGTACATCTCCTCGAGCGTCATGCCGAGGAAGTGTTGAATGATTCGCCGTCCCTCTGGGTTGAACTCCCACATACGGAGAGGTCTACGTTTGCAAGGCGGGACCTAGCGAACTAGCATGACCTGCATCACCGTGACCAGGTTGACGTCTCTCTCGAGGAGATCTCTGACGCGACTCTGCAATATCAGCACATCATTTGCTGGCCCCCAGTTCAGCCCCTTGGTGACCCATGACGTCAGGTGTGGTGGGGGGGGCGCGAAAGGCAGGGGCGGCTACCCACTTGGTACTTCTGGGAGCGGTGATATAGAACCACTCCCGCTGCCATAAACTGGACACCTCTGGAAAGGAACCCTCTGGCCATGGAACATCAGTGTTCCTACTTATTATAGTGCCTCCGCACTCTGTGTGTCGCCCCTCGATCATCTTCGGGTGTACATTGAAGGTCTTGAGCCACAGGCCGAAGTGTGGGGTAATGCGGACGAATGCCTCACATATGACAATGAATGAAGAGATGTGAATGAGGGAATCCGGGGCCAGATCATGGAAATCCAGCCCATAATAGAACATGAGCCCCCTAACAAAGGGGTCCAGAGCGAGGCCTAGTGTCGGTGTCAAAATCGGCAGATCTCGGGTAGGGGGTCCCGAACTGTGCGTCTAGGCCGGATGGTAACATGAGGCAGGGAACACTTTGTTTTACCCAGGTTCGGGCCCTCTGATGGAGGTAATACCCTACTCCTGCTTGATTAATATTGATGATATGGGTAGTACAAGAGTAGATCTACCACGAGATCCATTAGGCTAAACCCTAGAGGCTAGCCTATGGTATGATTGTTGATGTGTATGTTGTATATATTGTATATCTATCGACTAGCCTGGCCTCAGTTTATATAATGCACCGGAGGCCTAGGATAACAAGAGTCCTAGCCGAATACGCCGGTGGGGAGAAGTCCTTGTCTTGATCGCCAAGTCTTGTGGAATCTTCCTTGTCTGCGGTAGCCGTCCGAACTGGCCCATGAGTATACGGCCACGGGGGTCCTCGGCCCAATCTAATAGATCGGGAGATGACGTGGTGAGTCCCCCCTAGTCCAGGACACCGTCCTTAGCCCCCTGAACCGGTCTTCAAGTTAGGGACGCTCCTCGATTCTTCCGAACTGTTCTTCATCTTCGGTTGCCGGTCTTGAAAACTGTATCAACAAATCTTCTTTATCTTCGATCTTGAGGATCACCAAAATGCATTCGACGACTTTACACGTCGGGTATCCGAGGAGCCCCTTTAAGTTTCCGGCCTTTATCAATGCCTTGTTTATTTTTATGCCACACCTCGGGTTTGAAGTTGTTCCCGGGAGGCAGGGTCCTCTTGCGTCCGAGCTCCAACGCCGGACTGCATTCGAGGTATCTTTTGCAGCCGAGCACCAACGCCGGACCGCTTCCTAGCTCTAGCGCCGGAATGTATCCGAGCTCCAACGCTGGACTATGTATCCGAGCTCCAACGCCAGACTGTATATCCGAGCTCCAACGCCGAAATATATCCGAGCTCCAACGCCGGACTGTGTCCAGGCTCCAATGCCGGACTATATCCGAGGTGTCATATCACCTTGGTTCAAAAAAGTTGAAGGAGTTTAGCCGAGCTTAATGCCGAAAATGCCCTCTATGAAGCCAGCCACTAGCGCCCGAGCTTTATGCCAGACTGCTTCCGAGGTGGTGCACCACCCCGACTATGGGCCGATTTTTTGTCAATATTTTTATTGGTGCAATTTATTCTCTGCCGAGATATATAGCCAGTAGCCCTCAAGGTGTGTATCGGTCTAAAACCCGAGATGCACATGAAGGATGACATAAGACCGCTGATCCCAGTAGCCGCTGAGACGCGGGTTGATTTGCAAAATCGGCCTGAGGATCAAGTCCTAGCTCGGCAGAATACTTCGGGACACAAAAGCGGCGTGCTCAGTCCTCAAGACTGAGGTTGGGTGCGGCCGACCAACCTGAGGATCAAAATCTCCTCGGAAACTATATTGCACATAAAATTTTCTGCATTGGACAAGCAATGCAGTAGCCCCCGAGACACTGGTCGGGTGGCAACACCAGATCAGGGGATCAATGTGCCCCTTTAATATTTGTAAATAATAAGCCCGAAGCCCAGTAGCCCCCGAGCCTTAATGCGGGCACGGGTGGCCGAATTAAGGATCAATATCCATAGTAAAATCACAAATTATGTGTAATGACTCTATGTATCCAAGTACTTTACGTCATTAATGCTCGGATCCGCATTGTACAAAACTTTGTTGACCGACCATCGGCTTCCACCTCCTTGGCCAGTAGCCGAGGAGTGTTTGTCCTACTTTATAAATCCTTTATGAGGGCAAAGATTTACGACAAACAAGGCAATCTGGCCACACGGTTTCATAAACAAAGGTACGCAGAGAGATATGTTATATTACTGTTTAACAGAAGAAATGTATTCCAAAGAAAATAGTCCCGCTATCGGTTCCTTTCTTTGGGTTGTCATGCTAAGCATGATCATGAAACCTCAGCTCGAATGTAAGAGCAAAATATCGAGGATTTAGTTTGGGAGGCCAGTTAATAGCCCCCGGTAGTGTTCGGCGATAGTCGAGGTCAAGCCGTAAACACTTCAGCCAATGTTATGAATGGCCCGTCATAGTCATCGGATCACTGACCAGTTTACGCTTATTGTGACAGTCAGTTTTTGGCTTTCTCCACTAAGGTGCCTAACCATGTGAGATGGAAGCACAATCGCAGTGGTTCTCCCTTTGCACGCCTAGCCGAACAAAACGGAACGTAGTAAGCAAGTGTAGGAGGCAGGCAACCCAACTATTGACCGAAGACACAATTCGAAACCGATGCATATATAGCAATATCCGAGAATGTTTTTGCCGAATCCCTAAAGGTGTCCGGCGTTACACTACGAGACTAATGCTGGAAAAGCACAAATAGTTTAAAAGTGCCAAAAAGCTTGGAAAACCAAGAAACGTCAGTAAAAACAGGATGTCCGAACAAGATCAAGTGTTCGGTGCCAATCCAAAAATTGGTCTTAGAAAAAAGAAGTGCTTTTGTCGTGCTTTAACATGATACGTCCTATCTCAAGACTTCGAGCGGGTCAGCCTACGGCTTCAACCTCCTATCCCGAGGGCGGAGTACATCTCATCAGGACAGTTTAGCAAACTAAACTATAGCGGCTTTGAGAGAGAAATTAGGCTCCCCGGCTAGTGACCACACACTCGTGTCGAAAAAAGGAGTGATAAATAATAATAAAACTTTGCAACTACTAAGAAGAAGAACACTTATTATAAAACGGCTCAAATAAACTTAAGAGCCCCCAAGTGACTTGGGTATAAGAATGATTGCATGTACCGAAGTACTTATATCATATCTATGTTCAACCGAACTTTAAACGCGTCTTAACCGACCGTCAGCTTCTCCCTCTTCGGTCAAGGACTGAAAAGTGTTATGTACTCCATCGGTCGAGAATATCGACGGTGTTTCCAATAACCAGGCAATCAGGCCATAAGGCTGTAACAGACAAAGCGCGCTCAGGGAACTTATGCTATATTACCGTGAAGTGTAAGAAGCATCTTCGAAGAAAATAGTACCCCCACCGATACCTTTCTTCGGTGCTCATTGTTAATATGAGACTTGTGCAATAAATTTTTTGTACTCATGAGTTCCGTTGTGTGCCGACCATCATTGAATAACTATAAGAGCGCTAGCTTTTAGCTTCACCCAGTCTGAGGTCCGGCTCGGGTGACCCGATCGTGACAATCGTAGAGGTGCTCCCTTTACTCCCTAGCCGAACAATCGGGAACGTAGGGGTAAACACAGGAGCGAGGCAACCCAGCTTGCAAATCGCTTAAGTCAATATGGTGCATATTGTGGCATAATACACGAACAAGGAACGAAGTCGTACAAGTATAATCATATGCAAGAGGAAAATCTTCATAAATGAAGCCCCCAAGTGAATTGGGTCCTTGAATTTGTGTGTCACAAACAAAGTTTGGACAAGGAAATTTTTTACAAGCAACTTTTTTCCAAAAAAGTATAATGCTTGGTCGAACCAAACACAAGTTAGAAATTAAAGCTTTGAGCATGAAAGCGACTTAGCTGGTTAATGTGTTTGGTATTGATGACGCGGTCCGAGCTTGATGCGGGGAAAGGTTCCATCCCCCAAGCTGGTCCTGAGGTGGCGGAGCGGAGAGCTCGACAAGCCGAAGTGGTGACATAGCATGGTCAATGCAAACCGGCAGATTGACGCCGAAGTCCCCGGATCATTTTCCTGTGCACAAAAAATAGTGCAAACTGGAGATGATAGTAATAATGATAATTAAAAAAATCGTTGCATAATAAACAATTTATTCAAAGTGAGTAATAAAAGAAATATGGCCTGGCGCCGAAGTCAATGTCGATGCAGGGCGTCGGCGCGATGCGGTAAAGGCGTGGCAAAGCCTGAATTCGAAGGTCGGTCCGAGCTCCAAGTGCGGCGTTCGCCGGACTATGTACGGAAACTGACCGAACCACCATGCGACTGTCGTTAATGCGGCCACCATTTGATAGACCTGTGTACATATGACGGATAAACCAGAGTAATAATTCCTTGGGAAAAATGAACCCAAACAAGCAAAAAATACTGGGATTAATAGCACCTGGTTTATTTGTTCTAGCAATCCGAAGGAAGGTGATTCCTAAAATTCGGACCCGCTCCGCACACCCATTGCCTGATGGGCGATAAAACGACAGCATGGCAATGCTGGTAAAGGTTGACTCGCTGAGGCAAAGCCCTCGGCCCAGCTAATGTGACGGAGCTGGTTGGCTAGTGACGCCGAAGTGTCCGGAGTAGGTTGATGAAGAGATGGCGAAGCCCCCGGTCCAGCCGAGATGTTGAAGCCTCGATGTCAGCCGATGAGTCGAAGTAGGTCGGCATGATGGACACCAGCTTGAAGAAGCGATAGTGCGGCCCTGTCGATGCAGGTCGTGACGTGGTCGATGCCGGCTTGATGAAGCGACCGTACGGCGATGCCGGTATGCCCGCTCCGTGTAATCCGTGGGGCGGCGATGTTGGTGATGATTTATCCTTCGTGATGCCGGGCTCTTTGTTTGGCTTGCCGAGATGATGATCCGAAGAAGTTGAGCTGGGCTCAACAAAGTGACGCCGTGTCTAGCGCAAGTCGGCAGCCGTGGAGTAATATTGCTGGACTGGTTTGACACCAGCATGATGTTGAAGATCATGTTCAAAAGATCTTACAGTTAGTGGGATGTGTTCGGGAACAAAACACAATACCCCATACAAAACTTCCTTCAAAAGGGATGTCCGAAATCCTGTTCATAAAAAGATGAACTCGGGTCGGATTCGTTTTCGCGCAGAAAACAGATCCGAAAAGTGATGCACTAATCGGAAGGTTCCCGGAGTTTGGACGGTCGGATCGAGCCAAAATTTTGAGAGGTGGTAGATATAGGAATTCCGCAGCCGATCAACGGTTGGACCTTCCAAAGGACGTCCGAGCTAGAAGCTGGACACCACGCCCTAAACTCATCCAAATTCCCGTCCAGATTTGACAGGGCTCCGGTATATCGTGGATTGCCAGAGATTCTTCCATCGGAACTCGACGAAATTTTCTAGGGTTGTTGTAGACACAATTCTGCACAATTCCACCAAAGCGATCGTCAAAGCGATACTCCAGGAGGTGGTGGCGGCAGATATGAGTTTGCTGTCCAGAAAAACAGCACGGTCGCTTGAGGGCAATGTTGACATTGAGCCCCCGAGCTCCATAGATGATTCCTCCGTGATCTTGATAGAGATCGGAGTTGATGTTTGATGAAGGCCCTCGTCCCAACATGGTGATCCGAACACGGGGCGTAATTCTTGGTCGAACCAAGGTGACCAGTCGAGCTGGTGGCGAAGATGCCGAAGTTGTGGTTGATCTGCAGGCGAGCCATCGATCCTTTTGTCGATCACACAGCGGAACTCTCAATGAAAGCACCAATGTCGGTGTCAAAACCGGCAGATCTCGGGTAGGGGGTCCCGAACTGTGTGTCTAGGCCGAGTGGTAACAGGAGGCATGGAACACTTTGTTTTACCCAGGTTCGGGCCCTCTCGATGGAGGTAATACCCTACTCTTGCTTGATTAATATTGATGATATGGGTAGTACAAGAGTAGATCTACCACGAGATCAAGGAGGCTAAACCCTAGAGGCTAGCCTATGGTATGATTGTTGATGTGTATGTTGTATATATTGTATATCTATCGACTAGGC
Organism: Triticum dicoccoides; assembly: GCF_002162155.2. NCBI lineage: Eukaryota > Viridiplantae > Streptophyta > Magnoliopsida > Poales > Poaceae > Triticum > Triticum dicoccoides. The sequence continues at coordinate 142,294,572 of NC_041392.1, forward strand.
TGGCCTCGGTTTATATAGTGCACCAGAGGCCTAGGATAACAAGAGTCCTAGCCGAATACGCCGGTGCGGAGAAGTCCTTGTCTTGATCGCCAAGTCTTGTGGAATCTTCCTTGTATGCGGTAGCCGTCCGAACTGGCCCATGAGTATACGGCCAACGGGGTCCTCGGCCCAATCTAATAGATCGGGAGACGACGTGGTGAGTACCCCCTAGTCCAGGACATCGTCACCTAGCCCTCGGTGGAAGTGAGAGACGAACACAACACTCTTGTTGGATTCGAGAGTGGGGATGACCTACCCTTGCGCAGGAAGCCTATGCGAGATTTCGGCGGTCAGACACCTGGCCTCTCTCAGCTTCTTTATGTCCTCCTCTATGACAGAGGAAGGCATCCACCGACCTTGGATGTTGGATCTGGACATGGTGGAAGGTCCAAAGCGCCTGACCTAAGCCTTGTGTGTTGGAACTCGAGGCGGGGGAAGGATTCGATTGAGCACGAGAGGAAAAAAGGACAGGCCTTGGCCTCTTTATAAAGAGGGTGAATATCAAAATTCCTCCTCGCGGCCGTTTTGGACTTGCCTAAAATCGAGGAGTCATACCAACGGGCACGAGTGGGTTACCCACGTCCGTATTTATGAGAATCCCGTAATAAGGGGGACACGATCTCTGCTTTAATGAGACGTGTCAAGAAAACCGCCCCGCGATGTGTGTGGTGCTGGTTGAGAAAAACTGTTCAGATAATGACCGGGCCACGACATGATGTCATGCTATCAGAACACGTCAGCAGATTACATTTGTGGAAATATTATTCTCTCTATGGTAGTATGTGGAAATTGTTTTGTAGAGCCAGACACTATCCTTGTGTTCAAAATCTTCTATGGAGTATTCGGAGGAGGAACCTGCCTTCCAATGCCGAATACAATGCTGCGCGTCAGACTCATCGTCATTGAAGCCTGGTTTAGGGGCTACTGAGGGAGTCCTGGATTAGGGGGTCTCCGGACAGCCGGACTATATCCTTTGGCCGGACTGTTAGACTATGAAGATACAAGATTGAAGACTTCGTCCCATGTCCGGATGGGACTTTCCTTGGCGCGGAAAGCAAGCTTGGAAATACGGATATGTAGATCTCCTCCCTTGTAACCGACTCTATGTAACCCTAGCCCCCTCCGGTGTCTATATAAACCGAAGGGTTTAGTCCGTAGGACAACAGACAATCATACCATAGGCTAGCTTCTAGGGTGTAGCCTCTACGATCTCGTGGTAGATCAAATCTTGTAATACTCATATCATCAAGAACAATCAAGCAGGACGTAGGGTATTACCTCCTTCAAGAGGGCCCGAACCTGGGTAAACATCATGTCCCTTGCCTCCTGTTACCATCCGCCTTAGACGCACAGTTCGGGACCCCCTACCCAAGATCCGCCGGTTTTGACCCCGACAGGCGGCGTTTGCCACAGGGGAAGGGGAGCGACGAGGGGCGTCGTCGCCCGTAGGTGATGTCTGAGCAACACGGGCGGCGAGGGCCGCCCAGCGCTCAGCACAAACTCGACGAGCGTCGGCCATGAGAATGGTGGAACGACAGCTAAACGACCAACGGGAGAGAGGCTTCAACACGCCCCTACGTGGCACGCCAAATGTCAGATTCAGGGCTCCGTAGAACCAAGAAAGGTTCGAACTCTGGGCGTGTGCAAAGAACTCAAACTCTCCAGCCAACCAACTTGTCGCTCTCACGGCCCAGCTTGATGAACAGGAAAGGAAAGAGACACGACACTTTACCCAGGTTCGGGCCACCTTGCGGTGTAAAATCCTACTCCTTCTTTGTTGTGGATTAGCCTCGCAAGGAGCTGAGGATGAACTAGTACATGGGGAGAAAAAGCTCTGGAGGTCTGTTCTTGTGTGGGTGTGAGCTTGTGAGGGTTTGGGTTGGATCCCCGATCTTCGATCCCCTGCTATGGTGGTGGCTAAGCTATATTTATAGTGGCCTCAGTCCTCTTCCATCGAACGAAGGCAGGAAGGGATCCCACAGTGCAAATTTTGAAGGGGGACAATCAGTACATCTTAACCTGACAAAAGGTAGTATTCGCCTGCAAAGCTTCTGGTCATAACGTCGTGGTGGGCTCGGTGATGACATCCATCCTGGCGGTCTTGGTCTTGTTGCACGGGAATGGAAACCTTTGGTTGATTCCTTAGGACTCCGCACCTGCGCTTGCCTCCTTAGCACCAAAGAGGAAACCTGCTGCCCTGCGCCCGTTGGCGCCTGCCTGGCCTTGGTCGTCATGGCTTGCATCACCCGAACCTCGTGAGATGGGCGCTTGCATAGAAATCTCCGCTCCTCATGAGCAAGCCTGAGGAGGCCGCTTGAGGGAGACCTGGATTCAGGGGTCCTCAGGTGTCCGGCCTATTCAAGCATGGGTCGGGCTGATGAGCCATGAAGATAGAATGGAAGATTGTTCCTCGTGTTCGGATAAGACTCCTGGATACGTGGAGGGCAAGATTGGAGACCGAATGTATTGTTTCCTTCCCTTGTAAACAACCTCTGTACCCCTCTGGTGTATATATAAACCGGAGGGTTTAGTCCATAGGAATCATCCGAATTCATATAGGGTAGACATCTAGGGTTTAGCCATTATGATCTCGATGTAGAACGACTCTTGTAACCCCTATACTGATCAAATACAATCAAGCAGGACGTAGGGTTTTACCTCCATTAAGAGGGCCCGAACCTGGGTAAACATCGTGTTCCCTATGTCCCTAGTTACTTTTGATCCTCAGACGCACTGTTCGGGACCCCCTACCCGTGATCGGCCGGTTTTAACACCGACATTGGTGCTTTCATTGAGAGTTCCTTTGTGTTGTCGAAAAAAGGATCGATGGCTCATCTTGTCTTTAATGATGATATTACTTCTTGAGGGGACTTAACTCTAGGACAGGTCCTCCAGCTCAGCGGTTTTACCATGGGCACTCGCTCGGACGTCAAGCCAACGGCGGACCCCACAATTGCCAATCATCATCCCCATGTCATCCTCGAATACTCTGAAAAGATGGATCCAACATATGTCTCATCCTTGAACGAGCTACTATATCACATCGCCTCCCTAGGGGTCATGAAAGACTATGATCGTATTGGGCTTAAACCCGATTAGAGGGAAATCAAGTCCCCACTTGTCACCCACCTGGTAGCAGTCGTTGAGGAACGAGCCGAGAATGCCTCTCCCCCTAAATTAAGCACCAGCTATGTTCGGATTTCTGAGCCTTGTGAGCCGGATACCCATCCTCGAGAAGAGACCTCATGTCCTCCGAACACATGATCGGGCATTATGTCTGGAAGTCTTGAGGACCCTACTGATCCTAAACTGGTGACCTCGGAGATTCTTCAAACTCCGGATCCAATAGTGGGTTAGGGTTCGGATTTCAGCCCGCCCACCCACCGCAAGCAATATTCCCCAAGCAATTCAGGTCCTCCAGATGTATGTGACCTAATGTATGTACAACAACAACCTTAGGAAACGTTCCATCACTTCTGGTCCACGTTCCTCCTTGTTGAAAACAAGATTAAAGATTGTTGTGATGATGACATAGTTTTAGTTTTTTGCCGCAACTGTATGGACAAGGGAATCCTCAATGCCCTCAACCGCCGCAGCATACTACACTTTGCAGATTTTGCACTCATAGTACAAAAGTACCGCGCAATGGAAAGCGCCTGGAAAGCCCAGACTGCCCAGTGGGAATCTCCTGCCTTTAAGCAGCCCATCGGACGGGCAAAAAGGATGCACCCTTACGGGGCACCGGATCATCAGCCTATTGACAAGAAAGTCAAGGCCTTCATGGGACATAGAACTGTCCTCGACGAATTGGTCAACAAGCCCTGTCAGATACACACGATGCCGAATATCGAACCAACACATAGTCTTCGGGCATGTTGGGTACTCCGGCAGGTGGCTAAGAGCGGCGAGGCCATCCTCACCAACACTACCCTAGAGAAGCACTCTTCAGAGGATGACGATCTCAATGTATTTACGGTCTTCGAGACCTTTTATTCAAATAATCGGCGTAAAAGGGTGCTCCATGACCTCGTCGAAGTTAACCAAGTAGCCGCAATAAATCCTTGGAAAGATACGCCAATAACTTTTATCGCCGACGATGAACCAAGTGCCCGATCAGTCCGAGCACCGGCCACCTTGGTCTTAAACCCAATTGTGGACAGCTTTCGACTCACCAAAGTGCTCATGGACGGCAGCAGCGAACTGAACCTCATCTACGAAGACACCCTCAATAAAATGCAAATGGACAAGAGTCGCATCGAGCAAAGCAGTACCACCTTTCGAGGCATTATCCCTTGATGAGGAGCACGATGCTCAGGGAAAATTAAACTTAATGTAGTATTCGCCACACCGGAGAACTACAGGTCTGAAGAGTCGCTCTTCCACGTGGCACCTTTCTAGAGCGTATATCACGCCCTGTTGAGGCGAGCTTCACACGCTTTCAAGCCATACCCCATTGCGGGTACATGAAGCTCAAAATGCCAGGGCCCAACAGAGTTATCACTATGACCGGTGATCCGGATATAGCACTCCGCGCCAAAAACAAAATCGCATCCTTGGCCCTCAAGGCACTATCCAAGGCCCTCGCGGCCGAAGAGCTAACCACTTTGCATTCCACAGTGGACAAAGACGATGTAATCCTCGACAAGAGGCCCAAGTCCACTTCTTTCAAGCCAGCAGATGAAATAGTCAAATTTCAAGTGCACCCGGTAGATCCTAATAAAACAGCCTCCATTGGAGCACAGCTGGATCCAAAGGTTGACGTCTCCTTACAAGCATTCCTGCGTGAAAATTGGGACATCTTTGCCTGGCATCCTTCGGATATACCAGGAATCCCACGCAGACTGGCCGAGCATAGCCTCAACATAATAAAGGGGTTCAAACCAGTCAAGCAAATGTTGCGGCGATTTTTCGAACCCAAACGACAAGCTATGGGGAGGAGCTAGCCAAACTACTTGAAGCCGGGTTCATCAGAGAGATCAAACATCCAGAATGGCTAGCGAACCTGGTCATGGTGCCAAAGAAGGATAAATCCTAGCGCCGTTGTGTCAATTTTAAGGACCTCAATAAGGCTTGCTCTAAGGACCCCTTCCCGCTACCCCGCATTGACCAAATCATTGACGCGACCGATGGACACGACTCACTGTGTTTCCTCGACGCATACTCCGGATACCATCAAATTAAGATGAAGGAATCCGACCAGGTCGCAATGACATTCATTACCCTGTATGGGCCTTTCTGCTTTAACACTATGCCTTTGGGACTCAAAAACGCTGGCGCCACTTACCAACGCATGATTCAAACATGTCTGGAAAAGCAAATTCGCAAGACAGTGGAGTCATACGTAGATGATGTGGTCATCAATACTAAACATGTCGAATCATTGGTGGACGATCTACGCCTCACATTCGACAACCTCCGAACATATGACATACGACTCAATCCAGAAAAATGTGTTTTTGGCATTCCAGTTGGAAAACTATTCGGGTTCATTGTTTCCAATAGAGGAATCGAAGCGAACCCAGCCAAAATCTGAGCCTTGTCACAACTAGCAATGCCAACATGCTTAAAGCAGGTCCAAAAATTAGTTGGGTGCGTGGCAGCCTTGAGCCGCTTTATGTCCAGATTAGGAGAAAAGGCACTGCCCCTTTATAGACTGCTCTAACGCACCGACCACTTTGAATGGACGGATGCGGCTATAGTTGGATTGGAAGAAATAAGAACTTTGTTAGCAAGCAACCCAATCCTTGGCGCACCAAGTGTTGGCGAACCTATGTTGCTCTACATATCTGCGACTCACCAGATGGTGAGCGCCATACTCGTCGCCCAACGATAGGAAGAGGGACACAAATTCCCACTCCAGAAACCAGTGTACTATGTATCGGCGGTCCTTACACCATGCAAATCTCGATACCCACACTATCAAAAGATAGCATATGCAGTCTTCATGGCATCCCGCAAGCTGTAGCACTACTTTCAAGAGTGTTCGATTATGGTGGCATCCGACGTACCACTCAATGACATCATAAATAATCAGTACGCCACCGTCCACAAAGACAAATGGGCCATCGAGCTCCTACCATTTGAAATAACATATAAGCCATGCCGAGCTATTAAATCTCAAGTGTTGGACGACTTTGTCGCCGAATGGACGGAATTTGAACTCCCTAAAGAGTACATCACATACTCCAACTGGGTAATGTACTTCGACTGGGGACTGGTGTCATCTTAACGTCCCCTACAGGGACACAATCCACTACGTATTACAAGTCATGTATACAGACTCCAACAACGCGGCCGAATACGAGGCACTACTGCGTGGTCTCGGAATGGTTGTTTCTATGGGCATACAACGCCTAGACGTGCGTGGGGATTCGAACCTCGCAATATCCCAAATAAATAGAGAATTTGATGCAAAAGATCCTAAGATGTCGGCATACTAAAACGCCGTACTCAAAATATAAGCTCGGTTTGAGGGGCTCAAGTTCCATCATGTTGCTTGAGACAGTAATCAGGCAGCGGACATCCTTGCTCGAATGGGCGCTAAACGCGACCCCATCCCGCCTAACACCTTTGTGGACAAGCTTTTCAAGCCATCCATGGTATGGCAGGACGAGAGCGGAAATACAAGTCCAAAGCCGATCATACCCCCAGATGCCGAACACGATTCTGCTATCATCAGGGGCTCGGGCACCGAAATGACACCTTCCACCCATGTAATCATGGTTGTAATTGCCCCATGGACCGAACCTTTCCTGGCCTACCTTAATAGGCAGGAGCTCCCTAATGACCAGAATGAGGCCCGTCACATAGTTCGACGCTCTAAAGCCTACAAAGTTCACGAAAGCGAACTCTACAAGAAAAGTACTACCAAAGTTCTTCAAAGATGTATCTCCAAAGAGGAGGGATGGTAGCTCTTGGCTGAAATACACGCTGGTCTCGGTGGCCATCATGCCGCAGCTCGGGCCCTCGTGAGCAAGGCCTTCCGTACAGGTTTCTTTTGGCCAACGGCACGAGCAGATGCACATGCCTTTGTACAACACTGTGTATGATGTCAGCTTTTCGCCAATCAAAGTCACATGCCACCCACTGCCCTAAGAACAAACCCCATTACTTGGCCTTTTGCGGTCTGGGGGCTAGATATGGTCGGACCCCTTAAAGGGGGCAGTCGAAAGAAGAAATATTTGTTGGTTATGGTGGATAAATTCACTAAATGGATAGAGAGCAAACCAGTAAAAACGGCTGAAGCTGGGCCAGTGATCGACTTTATATCTGGCATTGTACACCATTATGGTGTCCCACACAGCATCATTACTGACACTGGCTCTAACTTCACATCCGATGAGGTGAAAAATTGGTGTGCTAACCTGGGCATTAAGCTTAATTATGCCTCTGTATAGCACCCTCAAACAAACAGTCAGGTCGAACGGGCTAATGGCTTGATAATGAGCGGCATCAAACCCAGACTAGTGCGATCCCTACGAGAGTCAGATAAACACTAGGTCGACGTACTTGATTCCGTACTGTGTGGAGTGCAGACCACGCCCAATCGCACAACCAGACACACCACATTTTTCATGGTGTATGGCGCAGAGGCTGTCTTGCCCTGCGACATTATTCATGACTCACCTTGAGTGTGCATGTATGAAGAGAGAGAAGATGAGCTAGATCGGCAGGATGACCTAGATGGCCTGGAGGAGGAGCGTGATATCGCAAAAGCCCATTCCACATTCTATCAACAACAAGCTCAGACATACCAAAGCAGAGAAGTGTGGGCCAAGACTTATAATGTTGGTGAACTCGTTTTACGCCTCCCAGAGAAGAAGAAGAAGGACAAGCTCAAACCAAAATGGGAGGGCCCCTTCATTATAGATGAACTTCTCACAGGAGGAGCCTATCACATTCGTAACGTATCGGATAATCGCCTAGAGCCGAATACATGGAACGCTGCTCGACTCTGAAGATTCTATGCATAAGTTTGGCCATACTTCTTTTTCTGGTAACTCTTTAAACATACAGGACAACTTTTTCCGTATTACGGACCAAAGCCATGGCGCGCATTAATTCAGCATGCCAACCCAAGGAAAGGAACCCTTAAAGGAACTATTCTCCTTGGAAGATGTTCCTTACATATGCAATATAACATACATCCTAAACTAAAAATTTTGTCTGTTCGAGCACAATGACAAGGTTGCCTGGTTTCTGGACATAGTGAATGCTTCTTTTCATTCCAAATCGTATCCGGAAATGATACGTCTCCAATGTATCTATAATTTTGATTGCTCCATGCTATATTACCTACCATTTTGGACATTATTGGGCTTTATTATCCACTTTTATATTATTTTTGGGACTAACCTATTAACTAGAGGCCCAGACCAGAATTGCTGTCTTTTGCCAGTTTTAGGGTTTTGAATAAAAGGAATATCAAACGGAGTCCAAACGGAATGAAACCTCCGGGAACGTGATTTTCTCATCGAATACAACGCAGGAGACTTGGACCCTACGTCAAGGCACGTAACAGGAGGCCAGGAGGTAGGGGGCACGCCCTACCCTACCAGGCGCGCCCCCACCCTCGTGGGCCCCTGTTGCTCCACCAACATACTTCTTCCTCCTATATATATCCATGTACCCCCAAACGATCAGATACGGAGCCAAAACCCTAATTCCATCGCCGCACCTTTTTGTATCCATGAGATTCCATCCTGGGGCCTATTCCGGAGCTCCACCGGAGGGGGCATCGATCACGGCGGGCTTCTACATCAACACCATAGCCTCTCCGATGAAGTGTGAGTAGTTTACTTCAGACCTATGGGTCCATAGTTAGTAGCTAGATGGCTTCTTCTCTCTTTTTGGATCTCAATACAATGTTCTCCCCCTCTCTTGTGGAGATCTATTCGATGTAATCTTCTTTTTGCGGTGTGTTTGTTGAGATCGATGAATTGTGGGTTTATGATCAAGTCTATCTATGAATAATATTTGAATCTTCTCTGAATTCTTTTATGTATGATTGGTTATCTTTGCAAGTCTCTTCGAATTATCAGTTTGGTTTGGCTTACTAGATTAATCTTTATTGCAATAGGAGAAGTGCTTAGCTTTGGGTTCAATCTTGTGGTGTCCTTTCCCAGTGACAGTAAGGGCAGCAAGGCACGTATTGTATTGTTGCCATCGAGGATAACAAGATGGGGTTTTCTTCATATTGCATGAGTCTATCCCTCTACATCATGTCATCTTGCTTAAGGCGTTACTCTGTTCTTAACTTAATACTCTAGATGCATGCTGGATAGTGGTCGATGAGTGTAGTAATAGTAGTAGATGCAGGCAGGAGTCAGTCTACTTGTCTCGGACATGATGCCTATATACATGATCATACCTAGATATTCTCATAACTATGCTCAATTCTGTCAATTGATCAATAGTAATTTGTTCACCCACCATGGAATACTTATGCTCTCGAGAGAAGCCACTAGTGAAACCTATGGCCCCCAGGTCTATCATTATCATATCAATCTCCTACTACTTAGTTATTTACTTTGCCTTTATTTTTACTTCACATCTTTATCATAAAAATACCAAAAATATTATCTTATCATATCTATCAGATCTCACTCTCATAAGTGGCCCTATAGGGATTGACAACCCCTATTTGCGTTGGTTGCGAGGATTTATTTGTTTTGTGCAGGTACGAGGGACTCGCGTGTAGCCTCCAACTGGATTGATACCTTGGTTCTCAAAAACTGAGGGAAATACTTACGCTACTTTGTTGCATCATCCCTTCCTCTTTGGGGAAAACCAACGCAGTGCTAAAAGAGGTAGCAAGAAGCATATCTGGCGCCGTTGCCGGGGAGGTCTACGCAAAAGTCAACATACCAAGTACCCATCACATACCCTTATCTCCCGCATTACATTATTTGCCATTTGCCTCTCGTTTTCCTCTCCCCCCCACTTCACCCTTGCCGGATTATTCGCCCTCTCTCTCTCTCAATCCTCCCTCTATTTGCCTCTTTTTGTCCGCTTGCTTTTTGCTTGCTTGTGTGTTAGTTTGCTTGCTTGTCACGATGGCTCAAGATAATACTAAATTGTGTGACTTCACCAATACCAACAACGATGATTTTATTAGCACTCCGATTGCTCCTCTTACCGATGCTGAATTTTGTGAAATTAATGCTGCTTTGCTGAATCTTGTTATGAAAGATCCGTTCTCTAGCCTTCCTAGTGAAGATGCCGCTACCCATCTAAATAGCTTTCTTGATTTGTGTGACATGCAAAAGAAGAAAGATGTGGATAATGATATTGTTAAATTGAAGCTATTTCCTTTTTCGCTTAGAGATCGTGCTAAATCTTGGTTTTCGTCTTTGCCTAAAAATAGTATTGATTCATGGAATAAGTGCAAAGATGCTTTTATCTCTAAGTATTTTCCTCAAGCTAAGATCGTCTCTCTTAGAAATGATATTATGAATTTTAAGCAACTTGATCATGAACATGTTGCACAAGCTTGGGAGAGAATGAAATTTATGATACGTAATTGCCCTACTCATGGTTTAAATTTGTGGATGATTATACAAAATTTTTATGCCAGATTGAATTTTGCTTCTAGAAATCTTTTAGATTCGGCCGTAGGAGGCACTTTTATGGAAATCACTTTAGGATAAGCTACTAAAATCCTATATAATATTATGGTTAATTATTCTCAATGGCACACTGAAAGATCTACTAATAAAAAGGTGCATGCGATAGAAGAAATTAATGTTTTGAGTGGAAAGATGGATGAACTTATGAAATTATTTGCTAATAAGAGTGTTTCTTCTTATCCTAATGATATGCCCTTGTCTACTTTGATTGAGAATAATAATGAATCTATGGATGTGAATTTTGTTGGTAGGAACAATTTTAGTAACAACGCGTATAGAGGAAATTTCAATCCTAGGCCTTATCCTAGTAATCCCTCTAATAATTATGGTAATTCCTACAACAATTCTTATGGAAATTATAATAAGATGCCCTCTGATTTTGATTCTAATATTAAAGAATGTATTACTTCGCAAAAGAATTTTAATGCTATGATTGAAGAAAAATTGCTTAAGATTGATGATTTGGCTAGGAACGTTGATAGAATTGCTCTTGATGTTGATTGTTTGAAACTTAGATCTATTCCACCTAATCATGATATCAATGAGTCTCTCAAAGCCATGAGAATTTCCATTGATGAGTGCAAAGAAAGAACTGCTAGGATGTGTGCTAAGAAAGATGCCTTTATAAAAGCATGTTCTTCTAGTTCCTATGAAAATAATGATGAAGATCTAAAAGTTATTGATGTGTCCCCTATTAAATCTTTGTTTTGCAATATGAATCTTGATAATGATGGGATTGAATATGATCCACCTTTACCTAGAAGGCGTTCCAAGAATTCTGAATCTTTTGATCTTGATGCTAAATGTGATAAAAGTGAGATTGAAGAAATTAAAACCCTAGATGTTGGTAAACCCACTATTATGGATTTCAAGGAATTTAACTATGAAAATTGCTCTTTGATTGATTGTATTCCCTTGTTGCAATCCGTGCTAAATTCTCCTCACGCTTATAGTCAAAATAAAGCGTTTACTAAACATATTGTTGATGCCTTGATGCAATCTTATGAAGAAAAACTTGAATTGGAAGTTTCTATCCCTAGAAAACTTTATGATGAGTGGGATCCAACTATTAAAATTAAAATTAAAGATCATGAGTGCTATGCTTTATGTGATTTGGGTGCTAGTGTTTCCACGATTCCAAAGACTTTGTGTGATTTGTTAGCTTTCCGTGATTTTGATGATTGCTCTCTAAACTTGCACCTTGCGGATTCCACTATTAAGAAACCTATGGGAAGAATTAATGATGTTCTTATTGTTACAAATAGGAATTATGTGCCCGTAGATTTTATTGTTCTTGACATAGATTGCAATCCTTCTTGTCCTATTATTCTTGGTAGACCTTTCCTTAGAACGATTGGTGCAATTATTGATATGAAGGAAGGAAATATTAGATTCCAATTTCCATTAAGGAAAGGAATGGAACACTTTCCTAGAAAGAAAATTAAATTACCTTATGAATCTATTATGAGAGCCACTTATGGATTGCCTACCAAAGATGGCAATACCTAGATCTATTCTTGCTTGTTATGCCTAGCTAGGGGCGTTAAACGATAGCGCTTGTTGGGAGGCAACCCAATTTTATTTTTATTCCTTGCTTTTTGCTCCTGTTTAGTAATAAATAAATTATCTAGCCTCTGTTTTGGTTGTGTTTTTTGTGTTTAATTAGTGTTTGTGCCAAGTAGAACCGTTGGGAAGACTTGGGGAAAGTCTTGTTGAACTTGCTGTAAAAAACAGAAACATTAGTGCTCACGAGAACTGCTGTAATTTTTATTTGGAAAGTGATATTTAGTTAATTATTTTTTCATATGATTAATAGATAAATTCCTCACGTCCAGAAATTTATTTTAGAATTTTTGGGGTTCCAGATCTTGCGCTAGCTACAGATTACTACAGACTGTTTTGTTTTTGACAGATTCTGTATTTCGTGTGTTGTTTGCTTATTTTGATGAATCTATGGCTAATAAAATAGTTTATAAACCATAGAGAAGTTGTAATACAGTAGATATAACACCCATATAAATAAAGAATTAGTTCATTACAGTACCTTGAAGTGGTCTTTTGTTTTCTTTCGCTAACGGAGCTCACGAGATTTTCTACTTTAAGTTTTGTGTTGTGAAGTTTTCAAGTTTTGGGTAAAGATTTGATGGATTATGGAACAAGGAGTGGCAAGAGCCTAAGCTTGGGGATGCCCATGGCATCCCCAATATAATATAAGGACACCTAAAATCCAAAGCTTGGGGATGCCCCGGAAGGCATCCCCTCTTTCGTCTACTTCTATCGGTAACTTTACTTGGAGCTATATTTTTATTTACCACCTGATATGTGTTTTGCTTGGAGCGTCTTGTATGATTTGAGTCTTTGCTTGCTAGTTTAACACAATCATCCTTGCTGTACACACCTTTTGAGAGATCCATACATGATTTGGAATTTGTTAGAATACTCTATGTGCTTCGCTTATATCTTTTGAGTTATATAATTTTGCTCTGTGTGCTTCACTTATATATTTTAGAGCACGGTGGTGGATTTGTTTTATAGAAACTATTGATCTCTCATGCTTCACTTAGATTATTTTGAGAGTCTTAATAGCATGGTAATTTTCTTAAAATCCTAATATGCTTGGTATGCAAGATCAATAATAAAACTCTCTTATGAGTGTGTTGAATATTATGATAAGTTTGATACTTGATAATTGTTTTGAGATATGGAGATGGTGATATTAAAGTCATGCTAGTTGACTAGTTGTGAATTTGAGAAATACTTGTGTTGAAGCTTGTGATTCCCGTAGCATGCACGTATGGTGAACCATTATGTGATGAAGTCGGAGCATGATTTATTTTTTGATGGTCTTCCTTATGAGTGGCGGTCGGGGACGAGCGATGGTATTTTCCTACCAATCTATCCCCCTAGGAGCATGCGCGTAATACTTTCCTTTGATAACTTGTAGATTTTTGCAATAAGTATATGAGTTCTTTATGACTAATGTTGAGTTCATGGATTATACGCACTCTCACCCTTCCACCTTTGCTAGCCTCTCTAATACCGCGCACCTTTTGCCGGTATCATACACCCACCATATACCTTCCTCAAAACAGCCACCATACCTACCTATTATGGCATTTCCATAGCCATTTCGAGATATATTGCCATGCAACTTTCCACCGTTCCGTTTATGACACACTCCATCATTATCATATTGCTTAGCATGATCATGTAGTTGACATAGTATTTGTGGCAAAGCCACCATTCATAATTCTTTCATACATGTCACTCATGCATCATTGCATATCCCGGCACACCGCCGGAGGCATTCACATAGATTCATATTTCGTTCTAAGTATCGAGTTGTAATTGTTGAGTTGTAAGAAAAATAAAAGTGTGATGATCATCATTATTAGAGCATTGTCCTAGTGAGGAAAGGATGATGGAGACTATGATTCCCCCACAAGTCGGGATGAGACTCCGGATGAAAAATGAATAAAAGAGGCCAAAGAAGCCCAAATAAAAAAAGACAAAAGAAAAGATGCCATAAAAAGAGAAAAGGCCCAAATAAAAAATAAGAGAAAAAGAGAGAAGGGACAATGTTACTATCCTTTTACCACACTTGTGCTTCAAAGTAGCACCATGATCTTCATAGTAGAGAGTCTCTCATGTTATCACTTTTATATACTAGTGGGAATCTTTCATTATAGAACTTGGCTTGTATATTCCAATGATGGGCTTCCTCAAATTGCCCTAGGTCTTCATGAGCAAGCAAGTTGGATGCACACCCACTTAGTTTCTTTTTGAGCTTTCATATACTTATATCTCTAGTGCATCCGTTGCATGGCAATCCCTAATCACTCACATTGATATCTATTGATGGGCATCTCCATAGCCCATTGATACGCCTAGCTGATGTGAGACTATCTTCTTCCTTTTTGTATTCTCCACAACCACCACTCTATTCCACCAATAGTGCTATATCCATGACTCACGCTCATGTATTGCGTGAAGATTGAAAAAGTTTTGAGAATATCAAAATATGAAAGAATTGCTTGGCTTGTCATCGGGGTTGTGCATGATTTAAATATTTTGTGTGGTGAAGCTAGAGCATAGCCAGACTATATGATTTTGTAGGGATAACTTTCTTTAGCCATGTTATTTTGAGAAGACATAATCGCTTTGTTAGTATGCTTGAAGTATTATTGTTTTTATGTCAATATGAACTTTTGTCTTGAATCTTTAGGATTTGAATATTCATACCACAATTAAGAAGAATTACACTAAAAGTATGCCAAGTAGCACTCCGCATCAAAAATTCTATTTTTATCATTTACCTACTCGAGGACGAGCAGGAATTAAGTTTGGGGATACTTGATACGTCTCCAACGTATCTATAATTTTTGATAGCTCCATGCTATATTATCTACTGTTTTGGAAATTATTGGGCTTTATTATCCACTTTTATATTATTTTTGGGACTAACCAATTAACCAGAGGCCCAACCCAGAATTGTTGTTTTTTGCCTGTTTTAGGGTTTCGAAGAAAAGGAATATCAAACGGAGTCCAAATGGAACGAAACCTTCGGGAACGTGATTTTCTCATTGAATACAACCCAGGAGACTTGGACCCTACATCAAGGCACGTAGCAGGAGGCCATGAGGTAGGGGGCGCGCCCTATCCTACCAGGCGCGCCCCCACCCTTGTCGGCCCCCTATTCCTCCACCGACGTACTTCTTCCCCCTATATATATCCACGTACCCCCAAACAATTAGATACAGAGCCAAAACCGTAATTCCACCACCGTAACTTTCTGTATCCACGAGATCCCATCTTGGGGCCTATTCCGAAGCTCCGCCGGAGGGGGCATCCATCACGGAGGGCTTCTACATCAACACCATAGCCTCTTCGATGAAGTGTTAGTAGTTTACTTCAGACCTACAGGTCCGTAGTTAGTAGCTTGAAGGATTCTTCTCTCTTTTTGGATCTCAATACAATGTTCTCCCCCTCTCTTGTGGAGATCTATTCGATGTAATCTTCTTTTTGCGGTGTGTTTGTTGAGACCGACGAATTGTGGGTTTATGATCAAGTCTATCTATGAATAATATTTGAATCTTCTCTGAATTCTTTTATGTATGATTGATTATCTTTGCAAGTCTCTTCGAATTATCAGTTTGGTTTGGCCTACTAGATTGATCTTTCTTGCAATGGGAGAAGTGCTTAGCTTTGGGTTCAATCTTGCGGTGTCCTTCCCCAGTGACAGTAAGGGCAGCAAGGCACGTATTGTATTGTTGCCATCGAGGATAACAAGATGGGGTTTTCTTCATATTGCATGAGTCTATCCCTCTACATCATGTCATCTTGCTTAAGGCGTTACTCTGTTCTTATCTTAATACTCTAGATGCATGCTGGATAGCGGTCGATGAGTGGAGTAATAGTAGTAGATGCAGACAGGAGTCGGTCTACTTGTATTGGACATGATGCCTATATACATGATCATACGTAGATATTCTCATAACTATGCTCAATTCTGTCAATTGCTCAACAGTAATTTGTTCACCCACCGTCGAATACTTATGCTCTCGAGAGAAGCCACTAGTGAAACCTATGGCCCCCGGGTCTATCTTTATCATAGCAATCTCCTACTACTTAGTTATTTGCTTTGCCTTTATTTTTTACTTTGCATCTTTATCATAAAAATACCAAAAATATTATTTTATCATATCTATCAGATCTCACTCTCGTAAGTGGCCCTATAGGGATTGACAACCGCTATTTGCGTTGGTTGCGAGGATTTATTTGTTTTGTGCAGGTACGAGGTACTCGCGTGTAGCCTCCTACTGGATTGATACCTTGGTTCTCAAAAACTGAGGGAAATACTTACGCTACTTTGCTGCATCATCCCTTCCTCTTCGGGGAAAACCAACGCAGTGCTAAAAGAGGTAGCAGGAAACACTCCACCATTTTGGTTCGGAGGTTAAAGCCGAAAGCCTGCGATGACAAACTTTTCACATGTTTGTATAAAGGTACAGGTCGATCATATTGTACATTAATACATCAAATCAAATACCTATTCCTTATCTATTCCATCTATAAGACTGTCTAACCTACAGTCTTCGTGCGAATATACTCCGAAGCTATCATTACTTGGTCCACTACTGCAGGATGGTCCAAATGCGACACAACGATCAGAGACCCTCCGACGAAACTATGTGCGATGCCATAATCACAAACGATGGTGTAAAAAAACCATAAAAAAGGTGCAAAACATTTGCGATGGTGGAGCTATCAAACACGGTTTAGATTTTAGTTGCGTGTGCCATGCAGGGCATACGGTTCAGCTCAATGAACTATTTGTGATGAAGCAGAACAAAAGAAACGGGTAGCCTAATGAAGGCGTGTGCGATATAGAGCATACGGTTCACTCGGATGAACTGTTTGTGATTAGGCAACACAAAAGAAACGGTCAGCCAGATCAAGGTGTGTGTGATACGCGGCAAACAGGTCCGTAATCAGAAATGTGTGCGAAGACCAATATAATAACACAGACGATTGCTGCTAATAAGTCGTGTGATTTGCTCTGTCTACAATAGAATAACATGTGTATATATCTCTCCCTAATAATAAAGCACAGATTTAGTCTCCGGGTTCACCGTCACAGCAATTTTGCACAAAAGCCCCTGTGGTTTTTATTATTCAATCCGCAGTCTTAGTTATCAAGTCACGTCGAACGGATACGAGCAGAAAAAACCGCACGACCCACGACCCTGACCCAATCCCATCTTCCACCTCCAGCACGCTGCCACCCTCGCCACACCGCCGCGCACCGCCTACCCCACCCACGCGGCCTTCCACTGCGGATGACACTCGACGCTGCGTTCGTTGCCTGCTCCCCCATCCCTGCTACCACGGCGCCGCTTGGACTCCATCCCACTGCTTCCACCTCGGCAATGGTTCCCCCAACCCCGCCGGCTTCGCCATCCTGACGCACTCCACCACCCGTTAGACCAGTCCGCCTGGCTCCCGTGGCGACGGCGCACTCCACCACCCGTTGGACCAGTCCGCCTGGCTCCTGCGGTGAACATCGCTGCAACCCCGCTGTCGCTTCCCACCACAGCCGCTGTCCTACTCCACCTGCGCGCCACTTCCCGACTTCCCCTTGACGCAGCGCGTGCTCTCCAGCCTCCGGCTAGCTGTGACGCAAGGTGAGCTTGGTTGCTTAACAAAGTGTGTGCAGGCCATATCGCTTCAGAGGATTGGGAGTCAAAATCTTGCAGCTACAGGCTGTAGCTCTTCGGATGAGATGGGAGTGGATGAGAAGATCAGATCCTAATATACCATGGCAAGGATTACTGGAAGCGGTGGATGATTTTGTACGTCAGCTCTTTAATAGTTTGGTCATATTGAGTGATGTGGGAGATGGGCGTACAACTTTTTTGGACTAACAAATGGATGGAAGGCTTTGATGTTAGTGATTTTGCGCCATCCTTACTACTGAAGATCAGTCCGCGCATCCTGAATAAGTGCACAGTTTGGGAAGCTCTCCATAACCATCGATGGTTGCAAGATATTGCTAGCATGGCGAGGTCCATCCGAACGAATAGGTTCAGCTGGGCACCTTATGGACAGTTCTCAACTATGTCCAACTTGACAATGCTAGACCGGATGTGTTTCAATGTTCCGGTGGCACGCATTGTGTTGGTCGTATTCGTGTCCTTCTGTGCTGGATACCTCACTCAGCTTTGCCAATCTAGCCTGAGTTCCTCTGCAAGGCAATGCTTACTAAGGTCATTGTGTGAAATTTATAGGAGTTATTTGAAGAATGGACTCACTATGCAGCTAGATGTTCCAATTGGATGCCCTTGCAAGAAGTATTGCTGTGGTGGGTACAGCGCCACGGCCCCTCCCGCATCAACACGCTGGTCCTCCATATGCAAAGGTAGGTAGCTACTGATGCTCTTAGCTTTCTGCAATTTCAGTGTAGCATGCTAACAGAGCTAATATTGTGTTGTTTTCTTATGCAGGCCTATGCAAAACTTATATCATTTTTTGAACAAAGAATGGACTCATATGCTAATGTTGATGCCCAAGTTTCCTTTGTAAGTAGTTCAAGAATAATATAACACCAATGTACATAATTCTGGTTTTCATTCCAGTGTAGTTGCTACTTCAAAGACGCACACGGTCCACCCATATGATGCTTCTAGCTCTTCAGATTTTACACCATCGCTCCATGTAAATGCAGTTATCCTTAATGCAGATATTGCATTCAAAGTTTCAAACAATGACATAATGACTTGGCTAAGGACCTAAGGTGATCTTTGGAACTATGCTTGACTGCAAAATAGTCATGGTTAAGCCAATAGTCAGATCTGGCCTATTTGATAATGCTGCTATACAAGAAACAAATCTCCCTATACATCTAGCGTACAACCAAACAGTTAAAGGAAAACATTGCAGGAAATTGAGATTGAAAACATGTACATGTAGGCTTTAAATTCCTATGAACATACTTCTAATGGTTCTTGCGAGAACACGAGATAAAACAAGGTTACTTAAATCCGCAGGTGGGAGGAGAAATTGCTATTGTTATTCTGGTGAAAGCTGCATTGGAGAAGAGTACGTGCAAAAGCAATCATGATGCACGGTAAGTCCTCCTGCTGATTTCTGAACAAAAAGAGTCATGATGCCCTCTTCGCTGCTGATATTCTACAATTACTGGAGTTGCAATTCTTGGCATGATCATATGTGTACACAATGTGAATATACACGAGGTGGCATAGCAGGAGTAGAAAAAGTGCAGCTCAAAGTGAGTGCACCTGTATAATTTCCTAGAATTATTTTCTTGGCAGAAGTTACTATCTTCTCATTATGTAATAGGATTGTAAATTTTGAGAAGTAGAAATTCAAAATTAATACCAGTGCTATAACTTAGGAGAGGCTCATGTGGATCAACTGTTTTTCTCAGCCCATGGGAGATTGTCGGTAAGATCAAGCCATACCGCCCCCTTTGCACCTTGCTATATTGCAAGTCTTGAAAAGCCTTCTAGGTACCTGTAGAAGCATTGTGAAGGAGGGACAAAAGTTTTCTGTTCCTTTTATTTGGAGTATAAACTTTGAATGAGAACAACTTGGTCACAACACGCATGATGAGCTAACTAAGACTGATTTGATCTTCTGGTTTAGTTTTCTTCCTTAATCCCACATTAATCTATTGAATTTACTTTGTTCACTGATGGATTCACAAGGATATGAATAATCAATGAATTAATATGTTTTGAGGTTAGATTCCTGATGCACTTAGCTAGATAAACAATATTTTTAGTACAAGTTGATTAGTGAATTAACATTGTGTGTTGATGAATAAAATAATATGAATATTGTCATGTTTGGCATTTCATCTCTCCATGCTCTCCCAAGTGTCGCCTCCTCCCTTGATTTAATTTATTATTTAATAAGATTAAAATAATATGCATACAAGCAAAAACATCCCTAATATAAAAAAATGTTTGACCTGGTGGTATGCTATTTGAGCTCATGTCATGGAATTAAAGAGGTTGAACTCAGCAGTCAAGTATTAATAGCAAACGACATCAGTTCAGCAACATGTATTGGAAATTTGTTAGTCAAGTAGTATCATGATTAGTTCATGAAGGTAAAGGCTTTGTATAGGGGGTCAAGGAATTTTCGAGGTAATTTACACATAGTTGAGTTGACCAATTGTTGGGTGGAGGAGTAGGAGGATGAAGACAACATTTGGGCGCCTATGGGTTGCATCAAGGGCCTTCTTGACCTTCATTGGTGTTCAGTAGGGCGCGTGCTCACTAAGGTTGACATGTCCTGCTGGCTGTGGGGGCATCATGGTGATGGTGGACAATGGACAAAGAGGTGGATCCCTGGCAGGATCGTATATAATGTTTGTGTATGCATTGTGACATCGGTGTGCATTTGCATGATGATGAGATCAACTTTCTCTCCCCGTTGCAAGTCAATTGCTTGCGTCGGTTCACCGTAACTCTCTCTTTTTTATGATCGTTTCGTTCACCGCCATCCTCTTTTTTTATGATCGTATCGTATGTTGACCCTCGCTGGTTTTCCACTCAATCCGTTTCTAATGTTTGAGATCGAACGAGAGAGACGCGAGACTAATGAATAGTAAGGCAAAAACGCTTGATCTCTTTCATTAATGATTAGGCTTATATACAATCTGAGAGGACGCAATAGAGAGATGCATCTGTTCCCGAACAACGCATCGAGGGATGCGATTGTTGCGGGTGTCGGTTGGAACAAGGGGAGATTTCCCTTTAATTAAGTGTCATAATTAAATCCTAACAAGATCATGTGTGTGAGCCATGTTCCGAGGATTAACAGGAGGCCTAAATTGTTCGGAGAATGTATTTTTTTAAACCCTGGTGACTACCTACCGGCTGTCATTGTTCGATATCATGTTGCTGGTATGCGTTTTGGTGTAGCGAAGCACAGGTTGTCGTGCTACCAGATACACACCAATTTATTTTCCCGCTGCAACGCACGGGCATATTTCCTAGTATAACTGAAATAAACATCCAATTACATAAGTGACTATACAAATCATTCGCACACACCTCAATAAACAATTACGTGCATTCTAAAGTAGGATAAACGATCGTCTAGTCATCCACTTCTTGTGACACTCCCACCACTGCTATGTGGCTCGATCCCTCGTCTGGGTCCGGAAGAAGACAGTTCCTCATGTCAACGATCCGCCTATACATCTCGTAGCTTGTGTACGCGTCCATGGCCACGTACTTGACATGTTGTTCATCCAGTTTCTTATGCCACACACTGTGCCAGGCGTTCCCGTCCTTATTGCTCTCATTCTTCATCTTCATGTAGTAGGGGTTGATGATGGCCGAGGCGAGGTCAACCATGGAGTTCAATTTGTTTTTGTCGCTGCCCCAGACCTTGTAGTGGCTTTGGATGTTGACAAGATTCGGGCATTTCAAGCACGAAACCTTGAGCGCTTTTAGATCGTTGGTGGTGTCGACCACAGCGAAACTATAGTCGGAGCTGTTGATAAACTTAGAGAAATGCTTGCAAGGCGTTGTGGTTAGGTGGTAGTGGTAGACAAGGACGTCATGTTGAACACACAACTGGGCGACGGCAACCTTCTGATCGTGCCCGGCATGACCGATGGTGTACTCGAGGTCGAAGCCGACCACTCGGTACTTGTCCTCCGCAAGGAACTGCTCCATAGTTTGGATGGAGCTCTCCACCGAGACCGGATCGTTTGTCTACACCACCGAGAGGGCCTTTCCACTCACATGGGTGTACACTACGTGATGCGTGGTGAACTACCCGCCGTTGTCGTCGTCGGCTGCTGGGAGCGCCATTGGAGCCACGGGGAGCGCCAATGGAACCGCTGGATGTCCTCTTTGTATGTGTCCTCGTGGGTGTGCTTATTGTGTCGTGTGAGATGAGAGATGAAGGTAAATGGCCGCAAGAATAAAAGGGGGCCAGGTAGCATGGATTCTCGGCGCGTCCGCATGGTAGATTTTGCAGTGGGTAACTGCATCGTTGTGCCACGCCAGGCGCAACCCCTTGCACACGAACGTGTGTGATCATGCACGACCCCAAACACTGGCAGCGCACGTGGAGGGATGAGGGCAGAGCACCCGGAGGGACACGAGAGTAGAGCGCGCGCTGCGGGCCGTCAGCAGATCGCGCCGCGGCCGCCTGAACCGCAAGCAACCACACGCATAGATCAGTTGAATAGGTAGGAAATGGTCGCCTTCAAGTCGGACGACAGTTACATCACTGCGTAGAGAGCGGCCGTGTGCTACCACCTCCGTCTAGTCTATAGTCTCCTTTATATTATGTGCCATACTTTGCCCTCAAATTTAACCAACGAAATGTTAATGCATGTTTTAAAAATTATATAATTGGAAACTATGTTCAAATACAAATCCAACTATATAATATTTGGCGACATGCATTCGTATGTTATTAGTTAAATCATACTGATAAACCAGGACGGTGATATAGTAGGTAATTAAATTGCAAGCATTTTTATTTATTAATGCTACCTCTTGAGCACTTGCGTTGGTTTTCCCTTGAAGAGGAAAGGGTGGTGCAACAAAGTAGCGTAAGTATTTCCCTCAGTCTTTGAGAACCAAGGTATCAATCCAGTAGGAGGCTATGCGCGAGTCCCTCACACCTACACAAAACAAATAAATCCTCGCAACCAACGCGATAAGGGGTTGTCAATCCCTACATGGTCACTTACGAGAGTGAGATCTGATAGATATGATAAGATAATATTTTTGGTATTTTTATGATAAAGATGTAAAGTAAAATAAAAGCAATGAAAATAACTAAGTATTGGAAGATAAATATGATGAAGATAGACCCTGGGGCCATAGGTTTCACTAGTGGCTTCTCTCAAGAGCATAAGTATTTTACGGTGGGTGAACGAATTACTATTGAGCAATTGACAGAATTGAGCATAGTTATGAGAATACCTAGGTTTGATCATGTATATAGGCATCACGTCCAAGACAAGTAGACCGACTCCTGCCTGCATCTACTACTATTACTCCACACATCGACCGCTATTGTAACACCCACGATGCGGCTATATCTCCCACGTGTCGGAGCACGACTTAGAGGCAAAACCGCATAGTAGGCATGTGGCAAGAGGGGTAATCTTTACACATCCCATGTACTGAATAAGAAAGGGATAAAGAGTTGGCTTACAATCGTCACTTCACACAGTACATAAATATAGCATTACATCATCCAGAATACAATCAAGGTCTGACTACGGAACCAAAATAAAGACAACCCAAATTGCATAGATCCCCGATCGTCGCAACTGGCTCCACTACTAATCGTCTGGAAAGGAAACATAGTAACGTCCTGAATCCTCGTCGAACTCCCACTTGAGTTTGGTCGCGTCCCCTATCCTGGCATCATCGGTACCTGCATCTGGTTTTGGAAGTAATCTGTGAGTCACGAGGACTCAGCAATCTCACACCCTCGCGATCAAGACTATTTAAGCTTATGGGTAGGAAAGGTAGTGAGGTCGAGCTGCAGCAAGCACTAGCATATGTGGTGGCTAACTTACGCAAATGAGAGCGAGAAGAGAAGCAAAGCATGGTCGAGAAGCTATAAAGATCAAGAAGTAATCTTGAAACTACTTACGTTCAAGCATAACACGAGACCGTGTTCTCTTCCTGGACTCCGCCAAAAAGAGACCATCATGGCCACACACGCTGTTGGTTCATTTTAATTAAGTTAAGTGTCAGGTTTTCTACAACCGGATATTAACAAATTCCCATCTACCCATAAGCGCGGACACGGCTTTCGAAAGTTCAAAACCCTGCAGGGGTGTCCCAACTTAGCCCATCACAAGCTCTCACGGTCAACGAAGGATATTCCTTCTCCCAGGATGACCCGATCAGACTCGAAATCCCGGTTACAAGACATTTCAGCAATGGTAAAACAAGACCAGCAAAGCCGCCCGATGTGCCGACAAATCCCGATAGGAGTCGCACGTATCTCGTTCTCAGGGCACACCAGATGAGCCAGACGTCGGGTTGGCATAGACCCTGGTTGCCCAGAGGGCACCGCACATCGCTCAGGTTGGACCAACACTTAGAGAAGCACTGGCCCGGGGGGGTTAAAATAAAGATGACCCTTGAGTCCGCGAAACCCAAGGGAAAAAGGCTTAGGTGGCAAATGGTAAAACCAAGGTTGGGCCTTGCTGGAGGAGTTTTATTCAAGGTGAACTGTCAAGGGGTTTCCATTATAACACAACCGCGCAAGGAACAGAAAATCAACGAACATAACACCGGTATGATGGAAACTAGGGCAGCAAGAGTGGAACAAAACACCAGGCATAAGGCCGAGCCTTCCACCCTTTACCAAGTATATAGATGCATTAAAGTAAACAAGATATAATAATGATATCCCAACAATAATCATGTTCCAACAAGGAACAAACTCCATCTTCACCTGCAACACTACAAAAAAAGACACATCCGTGACATTTTGGGCCGAACGAAATTTTTTTATGTCATACATATGACACTTCTATGACGATAATTGTGACAAAACCTGGTATCATCATAGATGTGGTGGGCTCCTACTTCTATGACAAAAAATCATGACAGAAAATGGGCTTTTCGTCCTGGGCGGGCCGGAGACGCAGCTACATGACATTCTTTGGGCCGCCGTCCATGACGGAAAAAACCGTGGTAGAAGCGAGGGCGAGGAAAATTTTGGGGAGTTCCCGGTTACGGTGGGAGGTCGGGGGCCGAGCGATGCGCGTTTCTCTCGTACACGTACGCGCGTGTGTGCAAGGCGTTGGCTCTAACTGAACCCAAGCAAGGCGTTGGGATCTAACTGAACCCGAGCGATTGCACTGCAGGCTATGCGTTACTGAACCCAAGCGATCGATCGATGGCTGTTAACTGAACCCGATCGGGCGATTCCTTCGCTATTGCTGCTAACTGAAGCCGATCGATGCTGCCTCTAGATGAACAGTGAG
>NC_041392.1:142320283-142323913 GCF_002162155.2 Triticum dicoccoides
GGACCCCGTGGTGTTGCCTCTGGATGAACAGGACCCCGATCGATCGAGCCGATGGGGCTGGATGAATAGGACCCCATGGAGGGCTGGATGAACAGGACCACCCCGTGGAGGGCAGGATGAATAGTAGACGGTGGAGGGCAGGATGAACAGTAGCCCGTGGAGGGGAGGTTGAACAGGAGCCTGTGGAGAGGGCTGGTTGAACAGTAGCCGGTGGAGTAGCGCGCGGTGGAGGCTGGAGGAGGTCGATGCTAGATGAACAGTAGCTCGTGGAGGCTGGAGGGGGTCGATGGTGGAGATGAACAGTATCCCGTGGAGTCCCGTTTTGCGGTACGCCACACCCCTCCCGATGAACAGGACCCCCTGTTTCGACCGTAGGAGGTCCGTTTCATTCGTTTGGCGGTACGCCACACCCCTCCCGATGAACAGGACCCCCGTTTCGACCGTAGGAGGTTCGTTTCCTCTATTTTGCGGTATGCCAGACCCCTCCCGATCAACAGGATCCCGTTTCGAATGTGGCCGGTCGAACACAAGGCCATTTCCTCCATTATGCGGTACGCCAGGCCTCGTTTCCATCGCCTATTCCGTCCAAGCCCTCCCGATGAACACGACGCATTCCCTTGCCTCCCCATGAACACGACACATTCCGTTGCCTCCCCATGAACACGACGCATTTTGTTGCCTCCCCATGAACACGACGACGACATTGTTTCTCCGTTCCGACCCAGCCATGTACACGAGCCCTGGCCGTACGTATGCGAGAGTAGGCGTTCGAGACCCCGCCCGTATGTACACATACGTGGCCGTATTTTCTTTCTTGCACCCTAGCCGTTGTACGTACATGTACATGCTACGTGCGCACCTCTACTACGACACGTGCGCGCCTCTATATCGACCAGTATATATGTACGTACACGTTCACGACCAGAATGAAAACGCTACGTACGCTTCGACCAGGTGGGTCCCGACTGTCAGGCACTTCCTTGCATGCGAAGATGTAGCTGGTGGGTCCCAACAGTCAGGGGCAAACGTTTTTTTCGCGAAATACGGTGGCCCGTCTGGTGGGTCCCTGCTGTCAGGTGGAGGAATAATTATTTTGCGCGTAATAAGGAGGCACTTCCTTGCTGCGGCCGTGGACCCAGCTATCAGCGTCTCCACGCACAGTACTCTTCCGATGGAAGTCGGTCGTTGACCACATTGACCATGCCGCGCCGAGAGCACCACGGCGGTGGACGACGGCGAGGCCTAGGAAGGGGACGACGCGAAGCCGGGGAAGACGCGGCAGTGGAAGCCCGCGTGGAGAGGAGTACGAGGGTTCACTGGTTCGCCAGCAGTGGGAATAGTAGGCGGCGGTGAGGCCTCCGTGGCAACACAGCCGGCCACGGGAGGCATGAGCATGCGGCACGACCAGCGCTGCTTTGGGCGGCTAGAGCAAGAAGACCAGAGGTTGAAGAAGCACTACGGCCGTTGGATGGACATAGTACGGTCACTGGAGCTAGAATTGTCCATATTGACTAAGTTGACAAAGCCCTTCGTCCCCGTCAACTTAGTAGGCCCACAAGTCAGCCTCCCACCAAGGTGGGTCCCAGCTAGCCGGGGGAGTATTCATTTTTTGTGCGTAATAAGGAGGCACTTCCGGTGGGTCCGAGCTGACAGCGGGGGAAACATTTTTTCGCGAAATACGATGGCCCGTCCGGTGGGTCCAAGCAGTCAGGGGGGGAAGATTTTTTCGCAAAATACTGGTGGCCCGTCCGGTGGGTCCCTGTTGTCAGGTGGAGGAATAATTATTTTGCGCATAATAAGGAGGCACTTCCTTGCGGTTGCCATGGACCCAGCTGTCAGCCTCTCCATGTACAGTACTCTTCCGATGGAAGTCGGTCGTTGACCACATTGACCATGCCACGCCGAGAGCACCACGGCGGTGGACGACGGCGAGGCATAGGAAGGGGACGATGCGGAGCCGGGGAAGACGCGTCAGTGGATGCCCACGCGAAGAGGAGTACGAGCATTCACCGGTTCGGCTGCGGTGTGAGGCTGCCGTCGCTGCAGAATAACAGGGGGTGTGGGTGAGTAGAGGGATGCCCTGGCCAGCGGTGGGAGCAGTAGGGGCGCTGAGGCCTGCGCGACAGCACAGCCGGTCACGGGAGGCGGGAGTAGGCGGTCCTGCCGGCGCTGCTTTGGCAGCTGGAGCAAGAAGATCAGAGATTGAAGAAACACGACGGCCGTTGGATTGACATCCAATGGTTACGTCTGCTAGAATTGTTTGTTGACGTATATAATAACTAAAAAATCTTGCATACGCGTCAACTAAACATGCCCACAAGTCAGACCACTCCCTCTTTTTTTAATAATTTATATATAGCTCGTGGCAACTTCTTATGCAATTTATTGCAGTCATTTTTTTTGGTTGGCCGGGGCCAATTTCGCATATTTCTGTGGGTTCCAAACTATTTTTAATACCAAAATGTCCAGCCAGATTTAAAGTACTTTGAAGATATATTTAAATTAGGTTAATGCCCAGTGAAATAGGAATCTGAAAATGTAATAAAATTTAGAAATTATAAAGTAATTGCCAATTTGTCATCTGTTTTTATATTTACAACCCATTTCATATTACTTTCAAGATTTGCAGGCATCTTGAAAGAGTTGCAGCCCATCAAAGTATAGAAAAATAAGTAGGCCTGGATTGGGTATTCTTCAGAAAAAATAAACTGGGCTCATTTTCACAAAGAAAAAATAGCTGGGCTGGTCACATGGTGAACATAAAATATAAGCCTGTGCTAGACGGGCCACAGCCCAGTTCAAACCCTGCTCCATCTCAACAATACCAAACAAAAAAAATACTGCTCGAGTAGCTACGTCCCAGGTGTGAGCTGATCTTGTGCTGTTCTCTTGTCTATTGACTATATACGCTCCCAATGTCGTGGGTCCTAGATGTCAGGAAAACACTAGGAGGAAGCATTTTATTTTTCCATACGTTGACGTGGTGGGCCCCTACTGTCATCCTCTCCACGTACTTCTGCCGATTCCTGTTGTTTGTTGACCATGCACTACTAGAAAAACCCCTACTAATGGCGCACCTAGTATGGCCATTAATGGCGCATCTGTGGTGCGCCACTAACAGCACGCCATTAGTAATTTTTACTAATGGCGCACCAGTGGTGCGCCATTAGTATCTGGTATACTAATGGCGCACCACTGGTGCGCCATTAGTATCGGCCACGGTGCGCCATTAGTATGCCTCCCAGGGGCCATGTATACCCAGGTGCTTTGGATACTAATGGCGCACCACAACTGGATGCGCCATTAGTAACCGCGGCATACTAATGGCGCACTGTCCTGTGATGCACCATTAGTGATGCGTCATTTTGAATCTAGATCTGGATCGTGATTTTTTGCCCATTTTTTGCTCGTTTTTTTTGCTTGTTTTTTGGCACGACATTATTTCAAATTTTGTTCCTGTTTTTGGATCTTGTTGCCATGGTCTTTTGCCGGAGAGGAGTTCGCCGGAGAGGAGGAGGAGGAGGTCGCTGGAGAGGAGGAAGGAGAAACCATGAGGGGATGGGAGGAGCTCACCGGAGAGGAGGGAGGAGGAGCTCACCGGAGAGGAGGGAGGAGGAGCTCACCAGAGAG
>NC_041392.1:142324133-142324885 GCF_002162155.2 Triticum dicoccoides
GGGAGGAGGGAGGAGGGAGGAGGAGGTCGCCGGAGAGGAGGAGGAGGAGGTCACCAGAGAGGAGGAGGAGGTCACCGGAGAGGAGAAGTATGGTGGAGGAGAGAAGGGAAGATGAAATGAAGAGAGGAGGAGAGGACCAGCCATATATACGGCATACTAATGGCGCACCGCGGGCAGGTGCGCCATTAGTAAATTTTTTTATTTTTTTGATTTATTTTGAATTTTGAAGGCGGGAAGATACTAATGGCGCACCACGGGCAGGTGCGCCATTAGTAATTGTTTTTTTTATTTTTTTGACTTATTTTGAATTTTGAAGGAGGGAAGATACTAATGGCGCACCATGGTCAGGTACGCCATTAGTAACTTTTTTTTTATTTTTTTGACTTATTTTGAATTTTGAAGGCGGGAAGATAGTAATGGCGCACCATGGGTAGGTGCGCCATTAGTAAGTTTGAATTTTTTTGATTTTTTTGCCTCTCTAGATCTTAAAAGCCCCGTTTCTTTTTTTCTGTTAGGTTTTTGAGGATTTTGAAAATGTTTAACGGGGTTCCCCCAGTTAAATTTGGATGTAACTTTTCGAGTAGATGATTTTTCATATAAAAAACTTTTTCATCCGAGTTAGTATGCAAAAGTTATGCCCATTTTTACAAATTCTCGCGAGATTTTGCAAATGAAGTCAAAATTCATATTTGCAAATTTTCCCAACAACTAGGCCACATATCACATGGGAAACTTATTTTCTTTTATTTTTT
>NC_041392.1:142325171-142357874 GCF_002162155.2 Triticum dicoccoides
CTAGTAATGGCGCACCACACCCACGGTGCGCCATTAGTATGTTTGGACATGCGCACTAGTTCAAAAAAAATTGGTACTAATGGCGTACCGTGGGCAGGGTGCGCCATTAGTAGTTTCAACACTAATGGCGCATCAAAAGGTGGTGCGCCATTAGTATATACTAATGGCGCACCACATGTCTGGTGCGCCATTAGTGTCATTTCCATCTATAGCCCTTTTCCTAGTAGTGATGTTGACAACGCGAGAGGGCGGCGCCGCGGCGAGCGCACCAAAGCGCGTGGAGGACGTCGGCGTTAACGATTTAGGAGACGATGGGGCGGCGATGCGTGCGCTGAGGCGCAGCCAGCCATGGGAGGCGGAAGCAGGCGGCCCCGCCAGCGCTGGTTTGGTTTTGGCAGCTAGAGGAAGACAGGACTAAAGAAACACGACAGACTGTAGTACTTAACAACCTTAACTGAAACTAGCAGGGGCACTTAACAACCAAAGCTGAAAGCAGTATGAGTACTTATACAGGTTCAACCGTACAAAGCATGCCTCGAACAGTGCTACTTTGCATACAGTTAACCAATGGTGAGGCCGCCAAGGCCCAGGACAAGGCCCAGGCGCCACCCCGCGCATCCACAACCTTCTGAAAGCGGCTTCATCTTGCAACGTGGTCAATAAACAGGATATTCGCTTTAGAGCCATGGAAAAGCATGAACATAATCTTCTGTCCAATTCTCCAAGATGGACGGGCCTTCATTATTTGAAACCACCCATGAATAAGTATCTTTTCACCTCCAAGGGGAATTGAGTAGGTCGACATAAACATCATGTTGTGACCAAGCGCAAGTCTGACCCGACCATGGTCAGGCATCTGTATAGGAACAATAGAACTCGGCAGTTCCTGTTTCAACAAGATCACAGTTGTAAAACTTTTTATAAGCAATAGTTTATGAACAACATATATAACAGAAAACAGCTCGTACCATAAGTTTCTCGACACAGTTTGTCGGGTGGTAGGTGCGACATATGCCAACGGGTGGCTTATCATTGTGGGAGCCAGTAAGACATCGCCGGTGCCTGGAAACGGGATAAGGCGAAGACATGCACGCCGGCGGATCTTACCCGGCTTCGGGGCTCTCCGTGGAGATAACACCCCTACTGCTGCTCTGCGAGGTCTCCGCATGCTCACTAGATGAATCAAGTAGCTACACAACGCTCCTTGAGCTGTTTGGGGGGAGGAGGAAGAAGGGCACGGCTCGCCCGCTTCTACTCCCTATGTGGTGTCTAGAACTAGCGGGGGTACGAACCCTTTGCATGGGTGCTCTGGGGGGTTTATATAGGCCTACCCCCGGGGGTACAATGGTAATCCGACTGGGCACGGGGCCCAGCCGTCTGTGACCGCGCTCGCCGGCTTCTGCGCCGGCTGTTGGGGCCCGCTGATGGGTGGGTCCCGCCGGCTGCCGGCCCCTTGGTCGACAGGCAGGCCCCACTGTCCAGGGCCTGGTCGGCGGCTGGTTACTGTGGCTCCATCTTGTTGACGTGAGCTTCATCGTGGTAAGCGCGGCTACAGTCCCACCGCCTGTCAGGCGATCATTGTGGCCTTACCGCGTCTTGTCTCCTTAATGGGGCGTCCTCTTCGAGGAAGGCGGCAAGCCGGCTGCGGGGAGCCGGCTCTGTCTTGGGCCGACTAGTTGGAGGCGTGGCCTCCTTCGGGCGTCTCTCTGCTCAAAGGGGCCCACCGTCTGTGGGCCACGCTGGCGGCCCATCGTGGGTGATGCCAGGGTCAACATGGCAACAGTGCTACGCCGGGCGGGTCATGCCTAGCCCGTACGGCGCGCCATGCCAGGCGTGCTCTGGGATTCGGTGGTGGCAGGCTTTACTGTAGCCACGCCCCGTCGCACCGCCGTTAGGTGGGTGCAAACTTTGTGGGTACGGTCTTGACCGCTTCGTGGGGAGCCGGCTTCTTGGAGTCGGCCTTCTCATGGCCGGCTTCTTGGAGTCGGCCTTCTCGTGAGGGCTAAAGTCGGACCGCCTTCCGAAAGCCGGCCTGGGTTGCAGCCAGCTAGGGGAAGGAAGCCCCATGTCTTGGATTCTTGAGAGCCGGGCGGGCTCGTAACTTTTTCAGAAGGGCCAGGGGGAGCCGGCTAGGCTACCCATGGCTATTTACTCCGACAGTAGTCCCCGAAGCTGATCGAGCTCCGAGGTGAGCAGGGGGACGAGAAGCTTGGTCAGCTTCCCATCCTGAAGGGCCGGCTTAGCGGGTGTGCGCCGACTTCAGAGAGCCCCGCGTCTTGTAGGCGAGAGGAGGGGGGGCAACCCGCGTGCCGACTACGGGCCCTCCCGCGGCCACGTGGCGGCGAGATCCTGCGAGCGCACGCGCGCGACGGGACGCCGCTGCAGGCCCGGGCCCGCCACTCGCGAGCCTTGGTCCGGGCGCGGATCTTCCGTGGCCCACCGGGGCCGCTCGCCTTCTCGAGGCAGTTTTGTTTCACCGTTAAGGCTCGATAATTGCGGGACGTGGGGAGTGGGCACGATCGATCCCCACGCTTCCCCACGCCGCGCCTCCTTGGCTCCGCCACGTGAGCCTATAAGTAGGGGGAGGAGGGAGAGCGATAGAGGTTCGCACGCTCCCTCCCGCTCCGCCCCTCCTAACCCTCGTCTTCTTCCTCTCGCTGCCGTTGCAGCTTCCCGTCTCAGCGCCGTCGCGTCTGTACACCGCCTTGCTCCCATGGTGTTGTCAAGCTCGTGGGACGGCTCCAACGTCCATGAAGACCACGTGGAGTTCCTTCGCCAGACCTGGCGCCTGCCCGACGCCGACCGCGTACAGGTCCGCCTGGCGCCCGCGAAGGAGATCTCGCCGGCGCTGGGGGAGGGCGAGCGGGTCGTCTTCCGCTCGCACTGCCTGCGCGGCTTCGGCCTTCCGGCGAGCGGGTTTCTGCGCTCTTTCCTGGAGTTCTACAACCTCCAGCTGCATCACCTTACGCCCAATGCGGTGATGCTGCTGTCGGCCTTCGTCTCCCTCTGCGAAGGCTTCTTGGGGCTGCTCCTCATGCTGGAGCTCTGGAGAGAGTTCTTCCAGACCAAGCTCGGCACGGTCGTCGCCGGCATGCCCGCCCCCTGCG
Organism: Triticum dicoccoides; assembly: GCF_002162155.2. Classification (NCBI taxonomy): domain Eukaryota; kingdom Viridiplantae; phylum Streptophyta; class Magnoliopsida; order Poales; family Poaceae; genus Triticum; species Triticum dicoccoides. The sequence continues at coordinate 142,328,279 of NC_041392.1, forward strand.
GAGCCTTCATCGCCATGAGGAGGGCGAGCGAGAACAATCCGTTCCCGTCCATCCCCCTAATCCAGTCGGTGAAGGTCTGGCAAAAATCGTACTTCTACGTGAAGAACGTGGCCGAGCAAGGAGACTACATCAACCTGTTGGCTTACGTAGCCGGCCCGCCGGCTGGGAGGCAGCCCTCGTGGAGTTTCCGGTCCCGGTCACTGTCTCCGATCGGGAACGCCGCCATCTCCCGGCTTCGGGTGATGATTCAGTTGGAAGGCCTGCGCGGGGCCGACTTGGTGGCCGCCTTCGTGGAGCGCCGGATTCTCCCTCTCCAAAGCCGGCCCCATATGATGTGTCAGACGAGCGGCCGCTTCGACCCAAGCCGGCTGAGCACATGGGAAATGCCCCACGCAGAGGTGGCGCTCATGGTTAATTACATCGCCAACTGCAAGCTCGCCGGGGACTGGCAATACGGCAAGGCGCCGTATTCTCGCGCCAATCCCGCTGTAAGTTTCTCTCTTTATCTTCTTTTTGTCATCAGTCGGCTTCATGACGGCCAGCCTCTGACCAGTCGGTTCTTTGGAGCAGAACCCTCTTCTTGCGCCGGCAGCCGGGGCAGCAGGGATTGAACGCCAGTATGCCCCCGACCGCATGGTGGATGACGTTGACGACCCGGACTTGGGGCGGCCGCCATGGAAGACGCCGTCGTGGGGGACAGTGCCGAGCCCGGAGGCTCAAGGTTCACCGCGAGCTTCGAGGACTGGCCGGACGATTTCGAAGCCGAAGTCGCCCCGCGGCGCCAGCCGGCGGCCGACCATCAAGGCGCGGGCTCATCTATCGCGCCGGCTGTCGGCGGCGCGCAGAAGCGCCGGGCCGCTCTAGGCCTCTTTGGTAGTCGGCCGAAGAAGTCCAAGCCCTCCACCGCGGCGACAAAGCGAGACGAGGCGGCCGCGAAGGCGGCCCGCTTCCGCAAGGCGGTGAAGCAGCCCCAGGCGGTCTCGGCGTAAGTCTTCAATTGCCTTGATGTATTCTCGTCATCATTCTCTTTCTCTTCGAACATTCTTCTTAACTTTCCCTCGCTTGCTGGACAGGGCGCCACTTTCCCTTGAGCGGGGCCCGGACGGCTCCGTTGTGGGGCCGCCTAGAGGGTCTTCGAGCTCCTGCCGCATGGACCCCCACGCCGATCTCAGGGAGGCCACAGAGCGGAACGCCCGCGAAGCGCGGGAGGAGCGTGAGGCGGCGGAGAAGGCGGCCGCCCAGGCGGCGAAGGAGCAGGCCGACGCGGCAGCCAAGGCCCAGACGGGGGCGGCTACTTCGGAGACGGAGGCGGAAAGCTCGCGCAGCCAGCCTCCGGTGCTCGCCATTCCTCTCCGAGCCATAGCCCCCGACACCCCATTGCCCTTGGCGGAGGAGATCGTCCAAGACCCGCCGTTGTTGGAGAGGGGGGAGAACCCCGTGGTCTTGGCAGGAAGAGCGCCGCCAGCAGCGCCAACCGGAGCGGGCCAAGGCGGTCAGTCGTTAGCGGCGCCAGAGGAGCCGACCGGAGGTGAGCCGGAGAACAGAGCCGGCCTCGAAGTGCAGCCGGCGATGGGCCGGCGCGCAGGGGGAGGCGCCGCTCCGCCGGAGTTGTGCCGAGCCGCGGGCGTAGGCCAGTCGGCGAAAGATCTGGAGGCTGCCAGCACTGCCACATCCGAGTGGACTCCCAGCGGGGGAACTGGCGAGCTGAATGTGGCGGCTCAAGGGGTCCGGAGCCGGCTGCAAGCTCAGGCCGCCCTGCTGCAACAGTTCACCCAGGAGTTCTTGTCAACGCGAGCCACTATCCGGGTGAGTCCTTCATTCTTGGCCGCTTTGCTTTCTTGATTTCTTCCGTGGGGGCGTGTCAGCGCACCCACTGGGTGTAGTCCCCGAGATTCGGGCCGACTGCTGCGCAGCCGGGTCAGATCTTTCTCGACGGCTACCTTACTTTGCTCTTTTCTGAGCCTTCAGGAATATCACAACCTTCGTGCTGCCGCCTTCAACTCCCAGGCTCGGGAGCTGAGCCGGAGGACCGACGACCTGGCCGACAGCCGAAGTAAGTACTCAATCTTGTCTGTCTCCTGTGGGGGCGCGTCAGCGCACCCACTGGGTGTAGTCCCCGAGATTCGGGCCGACTGCTGCGAAGTCGGGTCGGATCTTTCTTGACGACTCTTTCTTATTGGTTTTTCTTTTTCCTTGTCTTCAAGGGCCAACGCCGACTTGAGAAAGGAGCTCGGCGAAGCGAAGACCGCCCTTCATACCAAGGAGGCCGAGTGCGCCGCCTTGGTCCAGGAACGGGATCGCCTAGCCAAGAAGCTGGCCGACCAAGAGGAGAGCCACAAAGCGGCCCTACAGGCGGCGCGGGAAAGCGAAGCCGCCTTGATGGCGGAGTACGAGATCGTGGCAGCGAGCTGGTCTAAGACCCGGCGATCCCTGGACGAAAGCTTCGGCCGGATCGAGGACTTGATCGACGGTAAGTTGCCTTCTTAGCCCTTCTCTTGCCCCTTGCCGCCTTGGTTTTTTGACTTATCTTGAGCTGTTGCTTGTTTTTGGTGCAGACTACTTCCCCGGTTACTCCTCCTTTGCCGCCCAAAGCATTGAGGTCCATCGCGAGGCGCGCCGTCAAGTGGGGGCCAACATTGCGCCGGATGCAAACCGGACCCTTGAGGAGCAGCTCCTGGCTGTCCAGGCACGGTTGCAGCCGGCACATCAGATGCTTCGCCGGCTCCAACGTGCCGGGGCGCAAGTGTTGGCCGCCCTCTGGCCCGGCGAGACGATCCCCCGCACCCCAAGCCAAACTGTCGACTGGCTGGAAGTCGCAGTTGGTCGCTTCGAGGCTTGGAAAGCGTCAGCGGCCCGCCTCGGAGCCGGGCAGGCGTTGGAATTCATTCGGGCTTGGTACCCAGGGCTGAGCCTAGACCAGCTGCGCACTTGGCGGATGGAGGCCGATGCGGAGCTGGAGGAGGTGAGGCTGGCTATCGCCCAGCGAGCTTCGACGATCGCCGAGTGCACCGACATCAGCGTTTTCGCACCCGAAATCGATGATGATGGTGTTGCTCAGCCGGAGGAGTGGTTCGGGCTGAACCCGGTGGTGGGCGAGGACTCGGCGGAGGAGATTGCCTCAAGCGACGAAGGCGAGGATGACGAAGAGGAGGACGGCGAAGACGTCGAGCCGGCTGGTGGAACAACCGACCGACCTCAGGCCGACCGCACCTCCAGCAACGAGGCGCATGGAAGCGCGCCCTCTGCGGGAGGCGGCGACAAAGCCGAAGTTCGCCAGCCGGCCGCTCCTTCAGCCGGCACGACCGTCTCCGCCAACCAGTCTAGCTCGTCGGCCGCTCCGCTAGCTTGACCTGCCGTCTTTATCTTTCCTGCCTTGTTGTCTTTGAACAATCTTTGTTAAGTTTTCGCAGTTCCACCCACTGGGGGTGTATCCAAACTATGTTGAATGCTGGCCTCTCGGAGGTCTTTTTATGTAAATATTATCATGTGTATGTTTGGTTTCCATTCGCGTATGCTTTTTTATCCTTAGGCTTTTTCCTTTGCCGCCTTCCCTCTTTGGGGAGGCAAGTACTTGAGCTTTCTTGGATTAAAGTGAAGTGAATGGAAACCGGCCGGCCGGCTACTCTGGTAGCCAGTCGGCGGTGTGAGAAAAACCGGCTTTTGTTATATTAGTCCATTAGTCCCTAGCCGTTTTTCGTGTGGGCGCCCGTTCCTACCTTTAACTCTTGCCCGCCAGACAGCCGGTTCTTCGAACTGCGACTTTTGGCAAGAGAAGGCTTGAGAGCCGGCACACTACTTGTCTGACTACGGGTAGGACTTCTAACATAACTCCAGTCGGCCAGTCCCCGAGCCGACTAGTCGAACTCGGTGCCGGACGGAATAAGTAAATGATACGACAAGGTCATAAGCATGATACTTTTCATTCATAAATAAGGGATGGTAGTCGCCGAGCCCTCCTCGGGGGGGCCTATTGTCTTGTACTTAATACAAAAGTTAGCGTGGTACATACTGCATTTCAACTGTAAAATCTTCGGAGGAGGTTGGCGTTCCATGGTCGTTCCGACTCCTTGCCGGAGTCATCTCTCTTGCGCGCCTTCGGCTTCTGTGCGTCGATCAGGTAGTAGGAGTCGTTGCCTAGAGCTCTACTGATAACGAAGGGGCCTTCCCAAGGGGCTGAGTGCTTGTGCTGGCCGGCTGTTCGCTAGATCAGCCGGAGCACAAGATCGCCCTCTTGGAAAGATCTCGGCCTGACCTTCCGGCTGTGGTAGCGGCGCAAACCCTGCTGGTAGATTGCAGACCGGCTGAGGGCTAACAGCCGGCTTTCTTCCAGCAGGTCGACACCGTCTTCTCGTGCTTCCTTGGCCTCCGCTTCCGTGTACATGGTTACCCGAGGCGAGTCGAACTCGATGTCAGTTGGGATGACCGCCTCGGCACCATACACAAGGAAGAAAGGGGTGAAGCCGGTTGACTTGTTTGGTGTAGTGCACAGACTCCAGAGGACAGCCGGCAGCTCATCGAGCCAACAGTCGGCTGAGCGCTCCAGAGGTACAACCAGTCGGGGCTTGATGCCGGAGAGGATGAGGCCGTTGGCTCGCTCGACCTGGCCGTTTGACTGCGGGTGGGCGACGGATGCTAAGTCCAGCCGGATACCTTGGGCTGCGCAGAAACGTGCCAAGGCTCCTTTGGCAAAATTCGTGCCATTGTCGGTGATGATGCTGTGCAGCACGCCGTACCGAGTTGTTATGTCTGCGATGAACGTCACGGCAGTCGGCCCATTCAGCTTCTTGATTGGCTTTGCCTCAATCCACTTGGTGAATTTGTCCACGGCGACGAGCAAATGCGTCATGCCGCCGCGCGCTGTCTTGAATGGGCCCACCATGTCCAGTCCCCAAACGGCAAAGGGCCGAGTGAGGGGAATGGTCTTGAGTGCCGAAGCCGGCACGTGTTGCTTGGAGCTGAAGAGTTGGCATCCCTTGCAATGTTTGACTAATTCTTTGGAGTCATCCAAAGTAGTCGGCCAGAAGAAACCATGGCGGAAGGCTTTGGCGACAAGTGATCTTGAGGCCGCATGGTGGCCGCATTCTCCTTGGTGAATGTTTGTGAGGGTTGCAATGCCCTTCTCTTGCTCGACGCACCGTTGGAGGATTCCAGTGACGCTGCGCTTGAGTAGTTCTCTATTGACGATTGTGTATGCTCTGGCTCGACGCTGGACTTGTCTTGCTTCTGTTTCGTCAGCCGGCAGGTCTTTGTTTACTAGGAAGTTGAGGATGGACTGAGCCCATGATGGAGACGCGACTTCTTCTACTGCCAAAATGGCTACTGCCACCAGGGTGGGCGGGCTAGGCGGTGAGGTGCTGGAGTCGGCCGCCGGCTGTAGTGCTGGTGCAGTCCCCGGGCCGGCTACCGCAGTCCTCGAGCCGGTCATGGCAGTCCCCGAGCCGGTTGCCGAGGTCCCCGAGCCGGCCGCCGAAGTCCCCGGGCCAGCTACGGGGGTCTTGGGGTCGCCTACTTGGTTCTTCGAGCCGGACCCGGCCGCATCGGGGTCAGGCGGCATGAAGATGGAATCGGACTCTGGAGACGGCTTGAGGAGGCGTTGGAGAGCGATGCCGGCTGGAATTGCTTGCCGAGTGGAGCCTATTCGAGCTAGGGCATCGGCTGGCTCGTTGTCGGCTCGCGGTACATGGAGGAACTCGCATCCTTCAAAGTATCCGCTGAGTTGTCGGACCAGGAAGCGGTAGCTCGCCATATTCGCGTCCTTGGCGTCCCAGTCGCTGGATGATTGCTGGACCACCAGGTCCGAGCCGCCATAACATAGGATCCAGCGAATGCCAAGTTCTTTGGCAAGCCGGAGCCCATGTATGAGCGCCTCGTACTCGGCCACATTGTTGGAGGCGGCAAAGTGGATCTATAGCGTGTATCTGAGCTTGTCGCCTTTCGGAGAGGTAAGGACGACCCGTTGAAGTGCATGCACCAATGGGTGGAGTCGGGAGCCGGCGGCAGGTACTGGGTCTCGGCCCAGTCGACGAGGAAGTCGGCCAGTGCTTGGGACTTGATGGCAGTGCGGGGCTGGTAGAAGATCGTGTACGGGGCCAGCTCGATGGCCCATTTCGCCACCCGGCCGGATGCGTCCCGGCTGCCTATGATCTCGGCTAGCGGGGCAGTGCATACGACCGTGACGGGATGCTCTTGAAAGTAGGGCTTCAACTTCTTGGCGGTGAAGTACACGCCATAACACATCTTTTGGTAGTGCGGGTAGTTCTGCTTTGAAGCGGACAGCACCTCGCTCAAATAATACACCGGCCTCTGGACCGGCTGGGCTCGGCCTTCTTCTGGGTGCTGGACTACGATGACGGTGCTGACCACCCGGCTGGTTGCAGCGATGTAAAGGAGCATGGGCTCTTTCTCAGTCGGCGCCGCGAGGACAGGCGGCGTGGCCAGCATCTTCTTCAGCTCGTGAAAAGCTTGGTCGGCCTGGTCGTTCCACTCGAAGTGAGTGCTCTTCTTCATGAGGCGGTAGAGAGGGAGAGCTTTCTCTCCGAGCCGGCTGATGAAGCGGTTCAAGGAGGCTAAGCACCCGGTGAACTTCTGAATGTCTCGAAGCTTGGTGGGGATCGCCATTCTCTCGATGGCCTTGATCTTCACTGGGTTGCATTCGATGCCGCGTTCGGAGACCAGGAAGACTAGGAGCTGGCCGGCTGGCACTCCGAACACGCATTTCTCGGGGTTGAGCTTGATTTGGAACCGGCGTAAGTTCTCAAACGTTTCCTTGAGGTCTTCCAGCAAGGTGCCGCGCTTCTCTGTCTTCACCATGATGTCGTCCACGTATACGTGAGCATTTCTGCCAAGTTGCTTGAGGAGGCACTTCTGCATGCAACGCTGAAAAGTGGCACCGGCATTTCTCAAGCCGAATGTCATAGTCAGGTAGCAGAAGGCTCCAAATGGCGTGATGAAGGCGGTCTTCAGGCGGTCGTCCGGGTCTAGCTTTATCTGATGATATCCGGAGTAAGCATCCAAAAAACTCAACAGCTCGCATCCGGCTGTGGAGTCTATCACTTGGTCAATCCTTGGCAGGGCAAAAGGATCTTTGGGGCAGGCCTTGTTGAGGCTCGTGTAGTCTATACACATGCGTCACTTGTTGTTCTTCTTTAGCACAAGGACCGGGTTGGCGAGCCACTCTGGAAAGAAAACTTCCATGATGAAGCCGGCCGCCAAGAGCCGGGCTATCTCCTCCCCTACAATCCTGCGCTTCTCCTCCGACAATCGGCAAAGGGGTTGTCTGACTGGCTTTGCGTCTTCTCGAATGTGTAGTTTGTGCTCGGCGAATTTCCTCGGAACACCCGGCATGTCCTTGGGGGACCATGCAAAGATGTCCCGATTCTCACGGAGGAAATCGGCGAGCTCGCCTTCCTATTTGCTGTTCAGGTTTGCCCCGATGACAGCAAACCTCTCTGGATGCTCGGGGTCAAGAGGTATCTTCTTCGTCTCCTTGGCCGGCTGGAAAGATCCTTGGGCGTCATGCTCCTTGGGGTCGGGGGACACGACCGACTGTTTGCCGGCTATGGCCACGACTCGGTCCAACATCTTCTTCTCTTCGGCAATCACAAGGGACTCGGCCAGCCGGCTGCTGGCCGCTGCGCACTCGGAGGACTTCTTGTAATCACCGGCTACGGTGATGACGCCTTTGGTGCTTGGTATCTTCATCTTGAGGTATGCATAGTGGGGAACTGCCATGAATTTGGCCAAGGCAGGACGGCCCAGCAATGCATGGTAAGGGCTCTCCAGGTCCACCACTTCAAACCAGATCGCTTCCCGGCGGAAATGCTCCTTGTCCCCAAAAAGTACATCAATCTTGATTTTGCCAATGGTGGCGCAGGACAAGCCGGGTACGATGCCGTGGAACACTGTCCGAGTGGGCGTGAGCTGCTTTGTCTTGACGTTTAGCTTCTCCAGGGTGTCACGGTACAAGATGTTGATGCTACTCCCACCGTCTATCAACACACGAGAGAAGCGGGCGGCGTGTCTGTCCATTGCGAGGGTGGCTTCCAGGACCAAGGCATAAGAGCCGGGAGACGGCATCACCTCCGGATGGTCGGCCCGGCTCCAGCTGATGGGCTTTTCTAACCAATGCATGTGTCCGGCGGGGCTGGCAGCGACCACGCTAACTTCCTGGCGCTCTTGGCATTTGCTGCGCCGGTCTTCGGGCTGGCTCGTAAAGACGATGTAGGTTGCTTGCTCGTCAGGGAACTCGTCATGCACGGCTCCGACTGCAGGCCGAGCGGCCAGAGGCGGCGGAGGTGGAGGCGGCGGGCCGGCAGGCGGAGGCGGCACGAGCCCCTCGCCCTTAGAGATTCGGGTGAGCCAATGGCACTTCCGGGTCATGTGGTTGGATGGCTTTGCGCCGCTGTGGAACTTGCAAGGGGCGTCGAGGGTTTCCTCGTAGGAGAAGGCAGGCTGCCAAGCCGGCCTGCCGCCCTTGGGCTTCTTGGGCGCCGGTCGTTCTTCAGGTGGCGCATCTTCGACCGTGGCCACCTACCGGCTGGCGGGAGGCAGCGCGGGGCCCTTGCGCTTGTGGTCGTTCGAGTTGGGGTGTCGGCCGGAATCCCCAGCCGGCGTCTTGGGCGCCGGGTTGAGTACCTTTCCGGACGGGTCTACCCGAAGCTCGGTCTTCATCGAGGAGTCGGCGGTGGCGTACTTGTCCGCTATGTCCAGAAGTTCGTTGAGGGTAGCCGGCTCGTCGCAGAGGAGCTTGTGCTTGAGGAGGGTGCCTTCTCGGCATCCGGCTGTGAAGTATTCTATGGCTTGCACCTCGTGCACCCCTTCACAGGAGTTGCGGAGCTCGGCCCAACGCGTGAGGTAATCGCGAGTGGACTCGGCGGGGCCTTGTATGCACAAGGAGAGCTGTCTGGGCTTGGGAGCCCGCTTGTTGGCGCTGGTGAAGTTGCGGATGAAGGCTTCTGTGAAGTCTAGCCAGCTGTTGATGCTACGCGGCTTGAGGCTGTTGAGCCAGGTCCGCGTCGTGCCTGGCAGCATGAGGGGCACGTACTTGACGGCAACACACCGGTTGCCGTTGGCTATGCTAACCGCCGTGGAGTAGTCAATCAACCAATCTTCTGGCTTCACGGAGCCGTTGTACTTGGGCGTGTCTCTTGGGAGCGAGAACCCTTTGGGAAAGGGCTCGTCGCGGATGCGGGGGCCGAAACAAGGCGGGCCGACATCGTCTTCTTCTTCCAACGCCAGGGATCGCGCCAGGCGGTCGATCCGATGGCGGGTGTCGTTCTCGCCGATTCCTTCGCGGCGGCCTAGCCGGCCGCTGAGAGTCGGGTGCGCCACTGGCGGCGAGGCGGGATATCTCTCTCCACGGGGCAGAGGCGGAGGTGGGTCGCCCCGCCATTCCATGGCTCGGGGATGACCGTCCGCGTCTCGCTCGATGGAGATCCGGGTCCGGCTGCGACTGGCAGCCGGCTCCTTCTCGCTTCGCGCGCGGGTATTGCTCGTAGTCGGCGTCCGGGACGTTGCGCCGTGCTCTCGGCGCGGGGGAGGGCTTTCCGCGCGGGCGTAGGCTTCGTGTCGCTGCGCGGCTGCATCAATCAACTGCTGGATGCGCCGGGTCATGTGGGGGAGGTCTTCGGCCTCCAAGCCGTCCAATTCGTCTACAGCCGCCTGGGCGGCACGCAAGTTCTCGAGCGGAGTGGCATAGACCGGGCGATTGACTCCCAGCGTGTCGGTGATGACGGCGCTGCGTTGCTTGACAAGGCCGGCCCGACTGGGCCCACCCGGGGCCGGCGTGCCGAAGGCGGCGCGGTCAGCTTCGCGTTGGTAGGCCTCAGTGAGGCGTCTTACGGAGGCCAGCCTCCGGCCCTCTGCGAGGAGGGCGAGGCGGTGTGCTTCCAGTGCTTCGTCGTCGGCATTAGCCGGGAGGGGAGCGGACAAGTCGTGGGCCGCCGCGCGCGAGGCGTCGTGCGCGCTCTTGTCAGCCAGGCCGCCCTGGCCGACAACCATCACTTTGGCGGTGACAGCATCGCAGCCGTCGGCTCGAGGAAGCGGGTCATTGTAGATCGCGACGTTGGTGGGGAAGGTGTCGTAGGAGGCCGTGTCGGAGTCGAAAGGCATCGGGTCGATGGAGCCAACCGACTCCAGGTCCGCAGCGGGCTCGCTGGAGAAATGGAGCTGGCCGAGAAGGTTGGTGAGGTGGTTGGTGCCAGCATCGGAGGCGAGCTCGTCAGAGGTGAGAGTTTCGTCGAGGAGATCGGCGAGGCCGCTTGCCGCGCAGATGCTGGTGACGCCTTGCAGCGCGTCGTGGCAAGCGCCATCGGGCGTGCCGGGCTGGCTACGCTCGCGGGGGAGGAATAAGGTTCCCGTCCAGAACAGGTCTCCGGACGATGGTGCACCTGGCCCCATGGTGGGCGCCAAATGTCGGGTGGTAGGTGCGACATATGCCAACGGGTGGCTTATCATTGTGGGAGCTAGTAAGACATCGCCGGTGCCTGGAAACGGGATAAGGCGAAGACATGCACGCCGGCGGATCTTACCCAGCTTCGGGGCTCTCCGTGGAGATAACACCCCTACTGCTGCTCTGCGAGGTCTCCGCATGCTCACTAGACGAATCAAGTAGCTACACAATGCTCCTTGAGCTGTTTGGGGGGAGGAGGAAGAAGGGCACGGCTCGCCCGCTTCTACTCCCTGTGTGGTGTCTAGAACTAGCGGGGGGACGAACTCTTTGCATGGGTGCTCCGGGGGGTTTATATAGGCCTACCCCCGGGGGTACAATGGTAATCCGACTGGGCACGGGGCCCAGCCGTCTGTGACTGCGCTCGCCGGCATCTGCGCCGGCTGTTGGGGCCCGCCGATTGGTGGGTCCCGCCGGCTGCCGGCCCCTTGGTCGACAGGCAGGCCCCACTGTCCAGGGCCTGGTCGACGGCTGGTTACTGTGGCTCCATCTTGTTAACGTGAGCTTTATCGTGGTAAGCGCGGTTACAGTCCCGCCACCTGTCAGGCGATCGCTGTGGCCTTACCGCATCTTGTCTCCTTAATGGGGCGTCCTCTTCGAGGAAGGCGGCAAACCGGCTGCAGGGAGCCGGCTCTGTCTTGGGCCGACTAGTTGGAGGCGTGGCCGCCTTTGGGCGTCTCTCTGCTCAAAGGGGCCCACCGTCTGTGGGCCACGCTGGCGGCCCGTCGTGGGTGATGCCAGGGTCAACATGGCAACAGTGCTGCGCCGGGCGGGTCATGCCTAGCCCGTACGGCGCGCCATGCCAGGCGTGCTCCGGGATTCGGGGGTGGCAGGCTTTACTGTAGCCACGCCCCGTCGCACCGCCGTTAGGTGGGTGCAAACTTTGTGGGTACGGTCTTGACCGCTTCGTGGGGAGCTGGCTTCTTGGAGTCGGCCTTCTCATGGCCGGCTTCTTGGAGTCGGCCTTCTCGTGAGGGCTAAAGTCGGACCGCCTTCCGAAAGCCGGCCTGGGTTGCAGCCAGCTAGGGGAAGGCGGCCCCATGTCTTGGATTCTTGAGAGCCGGGCGGGCTTGTAACTTTTTCAGAAGGGCCAGGGGAAGCCGGCTAGGCTACCCATGGCTATTTACTCCGACACAGTTGGACCTGTTCAACGAGTGCAGCAGTGGCACACATATCCCACATGGCCTTCCACCATTGAAACGCCCCACAAGGACCTCAAGACGATCAATAAAGTGTAGGAACTTGTGGATGTCGATCCAGTCAACATCAGTGCCATTAGTAACAGCCGAGTTATTACAGAGTAACAAACGAGCAGACTGCTTTACTCTGAAAAAACCTACACGTGCCACCAATTATAAGAAAATATTAGTTAGAAGTAGCATCTTCGTCAGAGATTCGTTGGTACTTCTAAAGTTAAATTGTGATTAGTTAGACAGAATAGGTGGATTAAGAAGTAATCGAGGCAACAAGCAAGAACCAGATACAAAACTAACATGGATGAACAATTGGAACGACGTCAGGGTGGAAGATCGCAGTGAATATGAGACCAGGTTCTGCTATTTCCATCAACATTCGTGCACCAACTTTCAGTCCGTAACACTTGAGAAAGTTTATCCAAGTTCGGCCATAAAAAAAGCAGCGATCTTCTTGGTTCATGAACACAACTCGGAACTTATATCCATGGCTTGTCTTCACTGTGACCATTAAACTAGTGTATTCAGTTATGGCAAGGCCGAGCATCTTGAGTACATGTGTTCTGGCAGAGCAAATAATACACAGTAGGAAAAATAATATGAGAACAGAGCATGGTAAAAAAAACCCACCCTCCCGGATAGAAAAGAGGATTCTAGGAACATACTGTGCGTGTTTCATAATGCTGTGTTAGGATGAGAAGGAACAAGTGTGGCGTCTCGCCGAGTGCGCAGAAACCTGTAGGGTACTCACCCTTTGGGCACTGCAAATGAAACACACTAGATTCAGTAGGAAGAAAAATGCATCAACGGCGGCGGCTGCCATCCTAGGATTACCTGCGACCAAGGGACTTGGTTTTATCGGGGATGGATGAAGAATTCGTACCTGGTTCTCCATGAGAAAACCCTATGCAATCGCCGAGAGGGGGTTTTCTCTGAACAAGCAGACGAGGGAGAAAGGGATTCAGGCCCAGTGAAATATTGCCGCTTCGTCCATCCAGCTTACTGCTAAAGCTGGAAAGGGGTGGTTGTGATTTGACGGCTCATTGGGCATTACTGCGGCACTACGACCGGGGTGTGTCTACCGTGAAGTTGTGCACTCTAATTTGTGCATATGGCACGTGGACCCTGTTGTCGGTTGCCCCACATATCAGCGAAAGGAAGTACAAAGACAGGAGTAACTAGTTACACATAAATATATATTTTGACAGAGAGATACTCCCTCTATAAAGAAATATACAAATCTTTTATATCACAGGCTCACCTTGCCGAGAAAAATACTCCCTCTGCAACGCACGGGCATTATGGGGCTTCAGCTGAGAATATAATACTCATATGTTTTTTTTGAGGGATAAAAGCTGCTTTATTGAAGATTAACAGTCATAGGTATACAAATAATTTCGGGGGTTCATGTGAGCCAAAGATGGCGTCCACAGGGCAAAGAAGTAGCAGCTTTTGTGAGCACATGCGCTTCAACATTACACTCGCATTTTTCATGTATGATCTCCATGGTTTGGAACATATTCTTCTTCATCTTGATCACGTCCATAATAACTTTGTTGGGCCCCAAGTATGCCTCTCTGATATGCTTGACTGTTGCTGAACAATCAGTGCTAATCTGAACTTGTTGCAGGTTTAAGTCAAGAGCCAGAGATAGCCCCTCGGAACATGCCATTGCCTCTAGGATCTCTGGATCAGTAACACTTTCGCACACCAGTGCCGATGCTCCAAGGAAGAAGCCTGTATGATCTCGGCTCACAACTGCCAGGGCTCCCCTTTCACCATTGCGAGATAACAAAGCATCAACATTCATCTTCGCCCAACCCACAGCAGGAGGAGGACGCCACTTCTGCACTGAGCTAGTGCTTCTCGAAACCGGGTTCTGGACTTTGGGCCGCAGGCCGACCCTGCATGTTTGGGGGCCCATGTGTTCTACCTCAGCGCTTTTCATATTGCAAGCGATCGGTACGGCGCTGGTTTTAGATGCTGTCGCAAGGCGAATACACAAAATTGAATAAAGCACGGCAGCTGTTGGAATGAAATCAAACGACAGTTCCTAACCAGCAATCAGAGTTGCAATTCTATCAACGATATACCATGTGATAAATAATACTATCATGCTACTTATACACACAGGACACTTGTTTCACCATCCCAGATTATTACATCAAATTCTCTCGGAGGATAGATCAGTTAGGCATTTGCGTGCTGCTACTGAAGAATTTCAAAGTTGATTTGGACCAGCTCTCCTTGCCGAGAAAGTTCGATTTTGACATCATCCCCTACCGCGAGATATGATTTAGATTTGAACCTTGACCATCCTTTAGCATCAATCATCATGCGACCATCCTTTGTACTTATGATATATTGAGCAAGTTCATTCACACCAAGGCTGCGCATGGTAAGAGAAACTTGGCCGCGGTCGCCCGGATTGTTGAACGACTCCCTCATTGCTCTAGGAATTCTTTGTTTGCAAACAAGAAGTCATACCCAAACAGTTAGATCAACACAGTGAATCATGTGAAACAACATGGAAAGAAAAAAGAACGAAGCACTTGGGTGGCCAATTGAGGGAGTCCTGGATTAGGGGGTGTTCGGATAGCCGAACAATACCTTCAAGCCCGACTCCTGGACTATGAAGACACAAGATTGAAGACTCTGTCCCGTGTCCGGAAGGGACTTTCCTTGGCGTGGAAGGCAAGCTTGGCGATACGGATGTTCAGATCTCCTACCATTGTAACCGACTCTATGTAACCCTAACCCTCTCCGGTGTCTATATAAACCGGAGGGTTCTAGTCCGTAGGACGACATACACATCAACAATCATACCATAGGCTAGCTTCAAGGGTTTAGCCTCTCTGATCTCGTGGTAGATCAACTCTTGTACTACCCATATCATCAATATTAATCAAGCAGGACGTAGGGTTTTACCTCCATCGAGAGGGCCCGAACCTGGGTAAAACTTCGTGTCCCCTGCCTCCTGTTACCATCCGGCCTAGATGCACAGTTCGGGACCCCCTACCCGAGATCCACCGGTTTTGACACCGACATTGGTGCTTTCATTGAGAGTTCCTCTGTGCCGTCGCCGTCAGGCCCGATGGCTCCTATGATCATCAATGGCGATGCAGTCCAGGGTGAGACCTTCCTCCCCGGACAGATCTTCGTCTTTGGCGGCTTTGCACTATGGGCCGATTCACTTGGCCATCTAGAGCAGATCGAAAGCTACGCCCCTGGTCGTCAAGTCAGATTCGGAAGTTTAAACTACACGGCTGACATCCGCGGGGACTTGATCTTCGACGGATTCGAACCACTGCCGAGCGCGCCGCACTATCACGACGAGCATGATCTAGCTCTGTCGTCGAACAGTGCCCTGGAGGCCGCACCCACATCGGCTCTGACCCCTAATTCGGAGCCGACCGCGCCGATCGTGGATGGGCGGTTGGACACCACCTCGGGGGCTGCGATCCCAACGGCGGTTGAGCCGAACACCAGCCCCGTACTCTGCAAGACTCGTGACTCCATGGAGCCGGATTCTTCTCCAGACTCTGAACCCTTCGCGCCCCTGCCGAGCGAATCCGATTGGACGCCGATCATGGAGTTCACGACCGCGGACGTCTTTCAGCACTCGCCTTTCAGCGATATCCTGAAATCACTAAAGTCTCTCTCTTTGTCAGGAGAGCCCTGGCCGGACTACGGTCAGCAAGGTTGGGGTACGGACGATGAAGAAATTCAAAACCCACCCACCACCCACTTTGTAGCCACTGTCGACGACTTAACCGACATGCTCGACTTCAACTCCGAAGACATCGACGGTATGGACACCGATGAAGGAGATGATGAAGAACCAGCGCCTACTAGGCCCTGGAAAGCCACCTCGTCATATGACATATACATGGTGGACACCCCAAAAGAGGGAGAGGGCGATGGAACAGCGGAGGATGACCCCTCCAAGAAACAGCAAAAGCACCGGCATCAGCGGCGCCGCTCAAAATCCCGCCAACACAAAAATGGCGATTCAAGCACGGGAGATAACAATACCCCGGAAAGCGCCGAAGAACATCCCCCCGAGCAAGATTTAGCACAGGGGGATGGAGAAACCGGCCCCCATGGGAGAGCGGCTGACAAAGAGGTCGAGGACGATAATTATATGGCTCCCTCCGAGGACGAGGCGAGCCTCGATGACGACGAATTCGTCGTGCCAGAGGATCCCGTCGAACAAGAGTGTTTTCAACGCAGGCTTATGGCCACGGCAAGAAGCCTCAAGAAAAAACAGCAACAGCTTAAAGCTGATCATGATCGGCTAGTCGATAGATGGACTGAAGTCCTTGCGGCCGAAGAGCATAAACCCGAACCCCCCTCCAAGTGCTACCCAAAGCACAGATTGCTACCCCGATTAGAGGAGGAAGCACTCGACGCAGCCGACAGGCCACCTCGTGGCTGCGACAGAGAGGCCTCATGGCCCTCCACCCAAGCCGCACCCCGTACCAAGGCATGGGAATATGCGCCGGACTTGCGCGACATGTTGGAGGACAAGGCAAGGCAAACAAGATCGATCTACGGATCGCGTGGACGCCCCACGGCTCGAGACGGTAACCGTCATGCCGGCCACAAATTCGGCAGGGCCGAACACAGTAGACAAAGCTTATTGGAGGTACGTCATGATATAGCCCAGTACAGAGGCGCCGCACACCCATTGTGCTTCACAGATGAAATAATGGATCATCAAATCCCCGAGGGTTTCAAACCCGTAAACATCGAATCATATGATGGCTCAACAGATCCCGCGGTATGGATCGAGGATTATCTCCTTCATATCCACATGGCCCGCGGCGATGATTTCCATGCCATCAAATACCTCCCACTCAAGCTTAAAGGACCAGCCCGACAGTGGCTTAACAGCCTGCCAACAGGGTCAATCAGCTGTTGGGAGGACCTGGAAGCCGCATTCCTCGACAATTTCCAGGGCACTTATGTGCGACCCCCAGACGCTGGCGACCTAAGCCACGTAATTCAGCAGCCAGACGAATCGGCCAGGCAATTCTGGACACGGTTCCTAACAAAGAAAAATCAAATACTCGACTGTCCGGACGCAGAGGCCTTAGCAGCCTTCAAGCATAATATTCGTGACGAGTGGCTTGCCCGGCACCTAGGACAGGAGAAGCCGAAATCTATGGCAGCACTCACGGCACTCATGACCCGCTTTTGCGCGGGAGAAGACAGCTGGCTTGCTCGTAGCAACAATATGACCAAGAACCCTGGTCGTTCGGACACCAAGGACATTAGTGGCAGGTCGTGTCGCAACCAGCAGAAGCGCCGCATCAACGGCGACAATGCTAAGGATACGACAGATAATGCCGGATTCAGAGGCTCTAAATCCGGTCAGCGGAAAAAGTCATTCAAAAGGAATCCTAGGGGCCCGTCCAGCTTGGACCGAATACTCGACCGCTTGTGCCAAATACATGGCACCCCCGAAAAGCTGGCCAATCACACCAACAGGGACTGTTGGGTGTTCAAGCAGGCAGGCAGATTAAGCGCCGACAATGAAGACAAGGGGTTGCATAGCGATGACGACGAGGAGCCCCGGCCGCCAAACAACAATGGACAGAAGGGTTTTCCCCCACAAGTGTGGACGGCGAACATGATATACGCCACCCACGTCCCCAAAAGGGAGCGGAAGCGCACGTTAAGGGACATATACGCGGTAGAGCCAGTTGCCCCAAAGTTCAACCCACGGTCCTCCTGCCCGATCACCTTTGATCGAAGAGACCATCCCACTAGCATCTGTCATGGCGGATACGCCGCATTGGTTCTCGACCCAATTATTGACGGATTTCATCTCACTAGAGTCCTTATGGACGGCGGTAGTAGCCTGAACCTGCTTTACCAGGATACAGTGCGGAAAATGGGCATAGATCCCTCGAGGATTAAGCCCACCAAAACGACCTTTAAAGGCATAATACCAGGTGTAGAGGCCAGCTGTAGAGGCTCAGTCACACTTGAAGTGGTCTTCGAATCTCCGGATAATTTCTGAAGCGAGGAGTTAATCTTCGACATAGTCCTGTTCCGCAGTGGCTACCATGCACTGCTCGGGCGAACCACATTCGCCAAGTTCAATGCGGTCCCGCACTATGCATACCTTAAGCTCAAGATGCCAGGCCCTCGAGGAGTAATTACGGTCAATGGAAACACCGAATGCTCTCTCCGAACGGAGGAGCACACGGCGGCCCTTGCAGCGGAAGTACAAAGCAGCCTCTCCAGGCAGTTCTCCAGTCTGGCCATTAAACGTCCGGACACAGTCAAGCGCGCCTGGAGTAACCTACAACAAGACCGCCTGGCACGTTCTGAGCAGGCGTAGCAATGCGGCCCCAACCCCAACCCCCGCAAAAAGGCAAGCCAGTACTTCGCGTACATAACTATGCTCTAGAAATACCATGGGCACAGGGGGAGGGGCACCATCACGGCACGCCCAAAACACGGCTTAAACCGCACCAGGGGCTGCCGATTTTTTTAATATACTTTTCTCTTACTTCCAGGACTCTACTCTTCGGAAGGCTTGTTCGGCAGTTTAATTGTTGCACAAACGATGCAAGGACTAGGGAAGCAGACAAGCCATGCCGCATTACGGAAATCCCAGGTGGTCTCCATCACGAGCAGTATACCTGTTTTGCATACTATTCCGCAGCTTGCCCCTGGAGCAGACATGTTAAATCGTCCAACTTTTTCGTTTATCGCATTACTTGTATCGTTCTGCTTTGATCGCAGTTATTTTAATGAACAATGCATAGCTTTTGTCTATTTTTGCACTACCTTTTTTTATATGTTCCTTAGTGACATGTTGCACCCGTACACTTTGGTACGGCCAAAATACGCCAGGGGCTTCAGTACCCCTCAATATGGTGTGAGAGTCCGAACACTTTAACAAGTGCGGCACCCCGAACTTATAGCATTATATGCATCGGCTCCGAATCATGTCTTGGGTCAATAGTTGGGTTTGCGCGGCTCCTATGTTTTGGTGCCTTACGTTCCGCTATATCGGCTAAGGTGGCACTAGGAGAACCACTGCAATTGTGCCCCGGTTGAGCTGGGTCGAGCACCTCAGTGGAGAAAGCTAAAACTGACCGTCATGATGAGGCGAGAGTTGGTCGCGTTTGAGAGGTCTTTTCGAGTCCTTAAAGACTTATGCCGCTTAGGGCGAGGAGTCAGCTCTGTCCGGCCAAGGCGTGGAAAGCGCCCAAAACTCGGTCTTCCGAATACTAGGGGCTTCGCCAAAATTTAAAATTATAGAATTCTATGGCTAAGTGAGAGTGTTCACGCATTATAGTCCGATTGCTTCGTTCGTTGGGCTGAGCGCCTCCCTCGAAGGACCCAAATATGGGAAAAAGAGCGCCCAGGTTTATCCCTGAACACCCCAGCACTAGCGGCAAGGGGGCAGAAGCCGATGACCCGCCATCTCTCAGTATTGATAAACAGCCGCACAGAAGGTAATATTTTAAATTCAAGAAGCATTGCTTAGCGCATATGAACAAGTTTTCAGCGCATAGGATAATACGAGCGGGTTTTACTCAAAAAATACATCCTTGGTACATTCATCCGCAACAAGGTGGGCACCCTTCAGAACATCCTTATAATAATTCTCGGGCTTGCGATGCTCTTTCCCCGGCGGTGGCTTGTCCTTCACAAGCTTCTCCGCATCCAGCTTGCCCCAGTGCACCTTAGCACGGGCAAGGGCCCTACGGGCACCCTCAATGCAGACGGAGCGCTTGATGTCTTCAAGCCTCGGACAGGCCTCCACCAGCCACCGCACCAGCCCGAAATAGCTCCCAGGCAGAGCCTCTCCAGGCCACAGCCGAACTAGGAGGCCCTTCATGGCCTGTTCGGCCACCTTGTGGAGCTCGACCTGTTGCTTCAGCTGGTCACTCAGGGGCACAGGGTGTCCGGCCTTAGCGTACTAAGACCAGAACACCTTCTCCGTCGAGCTGCCCTCCTCGGCTCAATAGAATGCGGCGGCATCGGATACACTCCGGGGAAGATCTGCAAATGCCCCTGGAGAGCTCCGGATTCGGGTAAGTATCAAGTAACTCACGTTTATAAGTTTACTTTGCATAAAAATGCCTTACCCGCAGCTATCTTCTTCACCTCATCCAACTCCTAGAGGGTCTTCTAGGACTCGGTCTTGGCAGACTTGGCATTTTCTATAGCTGTCGTGAGCTCGGACGCTCGCGTCTTCGAGTCAATCTCCAAACTCTCATGTTTCTTCATGAGAAACTGGAGCTCTTGCTGCACCTTGCCAACCTCAGCCTCATACCTCTCCCGCTCGGTGCGCTCCACGGCCGCACTCTTCTCGGCCTCGAGCAGCGCTTGCTTAAGGGTTGCCACCTCAGACGTGGCCCCTACGATAGCCATGTCAATCCTGTCATTTTTTGCAATCGCGCCTTTTTTATATACATATTCAAACAGGGTATTTCTTACCTTCCTTCTCCTCGAGCTGCTTCTTGGCACGCCCGAGATCTTGCTCGGACTTCTCAAGGCTCTGCTTCAGCACCTCCACTTCCACAGTCAGTGCGGCGGACGCTAGCAAAGAAGCCTGCATACGCATATTGACTCATTTTGTTAGACTCCTGCGAATTCTTTGAACCTCTATTCGGCTTTTCTTCCCGAACGCCCAACAGAGCATCAGGGGCCACTGTCTATGTGGTAATATTATTTAAACATTCTTTACTTACCTCAAAGCCTGTTAAAAGGCTTGTACAAGCTTCAGTCAGTCCGCTTTTGGTGGACTGAACCTTCTAGATCACCGCACTCATAATAGTGCGGTGCCCCTCGTCGATGGAGGCACCTTGGAGCACCTCCAACATATTGTCCGGCGCCTCCGGTTGGACGGAGGTCACCGGCATGGTAGGCTTGCTCCTCTTGGAAGGAGGTCCCCCGCCGGACTCTGGAACCTTTGAAGATTCTGGAGCTGTGTCCGGCCTTAAGCCGGACTTGGAGCCCTGGGGGGTTTCCTCCCCTTCACTCCTGGAGTCCGGGAGGTCGCCTTCCGGCGCCTCCAGGACCACCTCCTCTCGGTTTGGAACCTGTTGGGACAACACTTCGGTGTCATCCGTAGGGCAGGGGGATGAAGCCGTCGGAAGCGAGTTCACATCCGACGGGTCCAGTGAGCCACTCGATGATTCGTCGAGCCGGTCTTTGGGTGGGCTGCATAAACATGTTCGACATAAGGGAAAGCTATGCAAAAAACGAATACTATGAGTCACTCTGGTATCCGGATACTTACGATTTTGCCAGGGGCTTGGCCCTGGGCTGCCACTCCTCTTCGTCGTCGTCGGTGTCAGTGGAGCAGTCCGGAGGAAGGGTTTTCCCCTTCTTGGACCCTCCGGCCTCCTGAGAGAGGGCGGCCTTCCTTTTCTTCTCCCCTCCTGCTGGAGGGGGAGAGGTCTCTTCTTCTTCCTCCTCGTTCTCACGAGAGGAAGGCGCTTCGGGACCGTCGGATGACGAATCCGACACTTCCTGGCGCCGGGCACTCCTTTGAGTCCCCGCGGCCTTCTTGGCCTTCTTCTCCGGCACCACGTAGGGTGACGGAACCAGCAGCTTCGCCAAATGGGCGTCCACTGGGCCTTCGGGCGTAGGAGCCGGACAGTTGATCTGTCCGGACGTCACCTCCCAATCCTATCAAAGATAAGGGAACTCAGATCCCGCATAGAGTCAAACTATGAAAACCTGATACCCTATAAAAGGACAAAAACAGCTTACCGCATGAGCATGATGCTGAGTACTGAATCCGCGATCCTCGGCAGCGGATGCGGGAGCCTCGGCGCCCTTGAAAAGCATCCTCCAGGCATCTTCGTACGTCGTGTCGAAGAGCCTCTTAAGAGTTTGATGCTGCGCCTGGTCGAACTCCCAAAGGTTGAAGGCCCGCTGTTGACACGGGAGGATCAAGCGGACGAGCATAACCTGGACTACGTTGACAAGCTTGAGCTTCTTGTCCACCAGGGTTTGGATGCATGTTTGGAGTCCAGTCAGCCCTTTTTTTTACCCCAAGATAGGCATGTCTCCTTCTAGGAGGTGAGCCGCGTGGGGGCCGGATCGGAACTTAGGGGGTGCGACCCATTCGGCGTCACGCGGCTCGGTGATGTAAAACCACCCTGATTGCCACCCCTTCAGGGTCTCCACAAAGGAGCCCTCGAGCCACAGGACGTTGGCCATCTTGCCAACCATGGCACCGCCGCACTCCGCCTGGCTGCCGTGCACCACCTTCGGCTTGACATTGAAGGTCTTTAGCCATATGCCGAAATGGGGGTGGATGCGGAGGAAAGCCTCGCACACGACGATAAACGCCGAGATGTTGAGGACGAAGTTCGGGGCCAGATCGTGGAAATCTAGGCCGTAGTAGAACATGAGCCCCCAGACAAATGGATGCAGAGGGAAGCCTAGTCCACGGAGGAAATGGGGGAGAAATACCACCCTCTCATGGGGCCTCGGAGTGGGGATGAGCTGCCCCTTTTCGGGGAGCCGGTGCGCGATGTCGCTTGCCAGATATCCGGCCTTCCTCAGCTTTTTTATGTGTCCCTCCGTGACGGAGGAGACCATCCACTTGCCTCCCGCTCCGGACATGACTGGAGAAGGTTGAGGTGGTAGTGCGGACTTGGGCGCTGGAGCTCGAGTGCGCAAGAATGGATAGGCAGAGGAGGAAGAAGGCGTGGGTGAAAAGGTGGATCCTTATCCCCTTATATGGGTGGACGCAACTACATGTCCCCACCAGCCTGGTAAAACTTGCTTATCTCCAAGCGCCGTAATCAAAGGCGCAGTTGGGTTACCCACGCCTGTATTGATGAGAATCCTGAAATGAGCGGACACAATCTTTGCTTCAACAAGATGTGCCAAGGAAACCGCCTCGCACAATGCGCTGAGGTGGGATAATTAAATGGATAAAGGCTTGGCTGTAGCATGTCGCACCACGGAATACGTCAGCAGATTAGATTTGTGTTAATATTATTATTCTCTCTATGGCAATATGTGGAAACTTATTTTGCAGAGCTGGACACTATCTTTGTGTTCAAAATCTTCTACGAAGTACTTGGTGGAGGAACCCGCCTTGCAATGCCGAAGACAATCTGCGCGCCGGACTCGTCGTCATTGAAGCCTGGTTCAGGGGCTACTGAGGGAGTCCTGGATTAGGGGGTGTTCGGATAGCCGAACAATACCTTCAAGCCGGACTCCTGGACTATGAAGACACAAGATTGAAGACTCTGTCCCGTGTCCGGAAGGGACTTTCCTTGGTGTGGAAGGCAAGCTTGGTGATACGGATGTTCAGGTCTCCTACCATTGTAACCGACTCTATGTAACCCTAACCCTCTCCGGTGTCTATATAAACCGGAGGGTTCTAGTCCGTAGGACGACATACACAACAACAATCATACCATAGGCTAGCTTCTAGGGTTTAGCCTCTCTGATCTTGTGGTAGATCAACTCTTGTACTACCCATATCATCAATATGAATCAAGCAGGACGTAGGGTTTTACCTCCATCGAGAGGGCGCGAACCTGGGTAAAACTTCGTGTCCCCTGCCTCCTGTTACCATCTGGCCTAGACGCACAGTTCGGGACCCCCTACCCGAGATCCGCCAGTTTTGACACCAACACCAATGCTTACTAAGAAGGTGGACATGTCGGTTTTTGTAAGGACTTTGGTATATGAAGTGCAAACTGCAGGCCAGTCTGTTGCCAGTGCAACTGCACGGGCCGGAGCAGATGCAAGTGCAAGTGTTGGTGCAGGTGCCAAAGCCGCTGCTGCTGCCGGAGATGGTGCTCCTTGTAGAGCTGGTGCCGGTGCCGGAGCAGGTGCCGGTGTCGATGCCCGATCCTCCGGTAGATCAAACTGATCCGCTAACGCGGTCGGTGCCCAATCCTCAGCTTGATCAGCTTGAACTATTGCCGCTGTCAGTGCTAGAGAAACTTTCGATGCTCGATCTGTGCGAGACAGCGGCGATCGTGTCTGGTCTGCTATGATCAGCTTTCTAACTTGACTAGGATCCGTGACCATGATCCAGTTTTTTTCTTCATTTCTTTTAAACGCGAGAAGGACTAATTATGGCGTTTTTGTTAAACCAAACTGCAGTTCATCATAGGGATTCAGCTTGTACTCAGACAACAGATTAATCCAATTTTTTCCAGTAATATAAGTGATGGATAGTGCCTTCATTACTGACACGACATAAGAAGTGAAACCTGCAAAAATAGCCATCGTAGAGCAAACCAAACGGTTTATTCTGTGTGAATGTCACATGGCAAAACCTGCATCTTAAAATTGCAGGAAAAGATGGAAAACATGACATTAAATCAATGAGATGTAGATAGTAAATCAATAAGATTTACTTGATGTGACACGAGTGAATCCTTACCAGGAAATCACTATGTTGAGGTACTAAATAGAAGATTGATCGTTCAACTATGCATGGCATGCAGGGGGCCCCGCCTACTCCCACAAGCAGGACAGTCCAAAGGTCATGACAAATCGTATGGACCGAATATCCATGGGGCTGGAAATCCTGGTGGGTGTGATAAACCCTGCAATGCATACAGATCTTGGAGTGTAACCATAATTGATAGACCGTCCTCACAAAAAATATGATATGGATACTTCAAAATATACAGACTGAATTGAGTGGACAGACATTAACATAGACCGTTCTCAGGACTGACCACACACCAAAAGCGGCAGTACTAATAAACAATACAGGGTTCACAAACACAAATCAAGTACTGAACAATAGTACTTACTACAGACAAGCAAAGTTGCACTAACTAAACTCTGCACACTATTTTTTGCCACCGACCTACGGGATGAACCCCGCATAACTGACTAGGCCATGGACTTCGTGTGAGATGTCTACATGCACCATCACCATCTTGCCAACCTTGGAGAACCTAAGAGAGTTGTCTTTCCACTCATAAACATGATGATGAAGACAGGCTGCATCAGATTTGTTGGGAAGCTTTACAAGAACCACACCCTTCGTAATCGAAGGCACAGCCAGGAAATTGTTGTGGTCAAGTACAGCCTCGAGAACACGCCTGAAAACAATGCTACAGGAAAACACTAGTTTGGGACATGTGGCGACAAGGACACAGCAGCTGGATAGTTCAGCAGTAGAACTCATCATCAGGTCTTCCAGTTCACACGACATGACTTTGAGAACCTCATCTCCACCGCGGACCTGGTTCTAATTCAAATAGAAACCATATTTTATTACTACCTCTGTTCAGAAATATAAGATGATTTTCGATATTATACTCCATATATGACTACATATACGCACAGAAACGAGTGAACAAAGACACTAGAACATGTCTTCAAAGGCATGAGAGCAGAGGGATTACATGCAATATCCATAACACAAGTTACTGAGGCAAATATACCCTCTTAAAAGGTAGCATTGATGTTCATAAAGTACTCCCTCCGTCCCAAAATTCTTGTCTTAGATTTGTCTAGATACAGATGTATCAAGTCACATTTTAGTATTAGATACATCCGTATCTAGACAAATCTAAGACAAGAAATTTGGGACAGAGGGAATAGTTGAAAGTAATCTATAAGAAATCAGTGTCAACCTCTCGCATGTTTTGGTCAAAAGAGGAATTTAGAACCGTCATTTGGCACACAAAAATCACATGCAAGATCACCCAGAAAGTTGTACTACTAGTACTAGTACTGCGTGTTAGATGAAAAAACACGATCAAGATCAAGAAAAGGATCGTCAAGAAGAGATATTACCTAGACTTGCTTAATGAGGGATCCCAGAGAAGGGGGCTTGGACAGGGCGATGGCTTTTAGCTTGTCTGCGGTAGTCTCGGCGGGGTGCCTGCGCTTCTTCGTACCATAAGCCTCGACGGTTTTGGCCAGAGCCATAGACATCACTTCGGTCGGTGCTCCAGCGTCCATCAAGAAACTGTCAAATAGAAATAAAAGAAAAGAAACCATAATCACAAACCCAAAAGAAGAAAAGAGAGGGAGTTATAGGATCAGTCTCGGGGTTGCAAGACCGGGCCTTGGCCAGAATCAACACCATTGATGCGCTCACCTTGCCTTCTTTGGGAGAGAAGAACAATGGCAGAAGTAGGTCGGGGTTTTCTTGAAGAAATGATGAAAAAGAAGAGGCATAAGCGAGGGTTGGGTAGAGACGAAGCTGAGAGAGAAGAGTGAAATGATGGTTGCTTCGTACGTCCAACTTACTGCTAGAAAGGAGGGGGTTTTGTGATTTGACGGCTCATTGGGCATTACTGCGGTGCTTCGATCGGGGTAGTCTACCATCACTCTACTACGGAGTAATTTAGTGCATGGCTGGTGGACCCCGATGCTGGCTGTCCCACACGTCGACGAAAGTGAGTAATTTAGTGCATGGCTGGAGGAGGATCCGCACGGTAGAGCGTGTCCACTGTTTTTCAGAAGAAGAAAAATGATTACAGCAAGCGTTTCCACTCTTACAACGGAGGAGTGCGAAACACGGCATCCAATTGAACATAGACAGTGCTCCTACTACTAGGCATGTGCAGTGGTTCATACGTCAGTACTACACAATCTTGTTGCTACTGTAAGATATGACGATAACAAATGATGTTGTGCGCATGTCAACTACTCCTATATGTAACATAGTACCGCTTTTTCGACTGTCCGGTCGAGAATGGACGGTGAGATCAATGTTAACAGAACTAGGTCCACATCGCACAGAGAGTACGGTGCTACAGTACTCCATGAAACATGGACCACATGAAGCACGAATAGTGCTAGGCAGGGTGTATGAAGGGCGCACGGGATGGGAGCAAAAGTTCCCTTCTTGACCCACTTTTGGGTGTTCGGCAGAGTGCATGAAGGGTGCATGAGGCCACACTAGTAGGTTGAAAAAAATACACGAAGAGCAAACAACTATATTGAGATGAGAATGCAATCAAACACACCCACACGCTTTGTGCTACAGTGACTGATATGCACCGTCTGAGTTTGATCCAACGGTCATATTGCGCCGAGACATGGATATGCCCATGCAGAGGGTTTAGCCCGACGGTCGGCATCGTCACGCTGGCACGACGGTAGGCATCACGCAGCCGCAACACGTGCGTGGCAACTTGGTTCACCTAGTGGCTGAGGCGATCCTGGACCTCGTCACGATCGGCTCGCTCGCACTCCAGCCGGCTCCCCTAACGGCCTATCGTATCTCCCGCTTTCTGCAGCAACGCCACAGACGCCTCAAGCATCTTTGTGGTGGATGCCTGCCGCTTTTGCAGCTCCGTGAAATCCCGCGCATAATGGAGGAGCATGGCACTCCTCTCCTCCTTGAGCTCACGGAGCTCCACGTCCTTGGCCCTGAGCTCAGCATCCTTGGCATGGAGCTCCTGTGTCAGGAGCCTCACCTCGGACTCCATGATCCGCTGCGCCGCCATGGCACCAGGTAGAAGCAATGGGGAGAGGAAGCAAAGGGGGCGAAATGGCTGAAAGGCAATGCAATCTACGGGAAGGCGGAGGGAGCGGGGAATCTTTTGGTTTTCACCACGGTAAAACACCAGTCGACGACTTCTCACATCAGGGAGCAGTGGGTACAGGCGGAGTCATCGTGACTAATTGCTGCCGCGCCTGCTCCCATCAATCAAAAAATTAAAAATCCTGTCGCGCCTGCTCCTGTCAATCAAAAAATTAAAAATCCTACCGCACCCAAACACTAGAGCAACGCCGCGGTGGATATTTAAATTTACCTGCCGACAAGTAGATAAAAAAATGTGGCGGCGGCCTAGCTAATCGGTCGAACTTGCCCAACTAGCTAGCCACCGTGCTTCACTGATGTACTCGGCGGGAAAGGTGGTCTTTCGTGATTTGACGACTCATTTACTTGCTTCGGCGCTACAACGGAGGAGGACCTAGAAAACGCGCGGTAGGGCGTCCCACGTCAGGAAGAATATATGCGTGCACCACCCGGGAGGACCCCGAAACCGCGCGGTAGGGTGTGCCACGTCTCGGCACGGAGGAAAAATGTGCGTGTAAAAATATACTATATCATACGTAGTAGGATACCTACGGTTCGACCTCGGGACCCAGCTAGTCGGTTGAAAACACCCCACTAGCCACATAGCTTCATCATGCAAACGTGGCATGGAGGATAGATGTGGTTAGGTCCGTCTCGACCAGCCACAACGTCTCTTGTTCTAGGCGATTCTTCTATTTTCCAAGTTTTTTTAGTTGTAATAACACCATGGCAAGCTAGCGCCGCTCTTCGTGTGTGCCCGTGCAAATGTTAGACGATGGAGAGAAGAGAGATTGAGATTGCAGACCTGGGACCCACCAGTAAGTGAGATAATGGTCATGCACGTGTTGACGAGGCACTCCCTCTACTCTACTCAACACAAGTACTGTATAAAATCAAGTTATGGGACAAAGCCAACAACCATTCGTTTTTTCAGGCTATCGACTCATGCTTTGTAGTCCAGGTTGCCAGTTCGAATCTCATCTTTCAGATTTGTTAGTTTTAGGTCCAAATTTGATTAATGACAAGTGGGACCCCCGTGTGTTGTTCTGATATTTCAGTGTAGGATGGTTTTTTTAAACAAACACTTTGCGCGGTTAGACAAGTAACGGCACGAGTTACACATTTTTTGCAAGTTTACGAACAAAAATGACAGCGGTATAGAATATCACATCTACCCCGCAGCTTAGATACTATGGTGATACGAGTTTTTACACCGTTGGAAGTGGGATCCAATGGCTTGGGAGTAGTCTTTGTAATTATGCGCAATTTCCAAACTCTCCAGAGGTTTTTTTGCAAATAAAACATTCAGGCCGCGTGTGTGCCACTGCATCTTCGATCCAACGGCTCCCCGGTGCTCATATTAGGTGCTCCTCGTAGCTTAATTACCCGCTACGGTGATTGGAGTAGTTGTGGGCCGAATGCTACGAAAATATAATCTAAACCGACCGGAATAAATGCCTACACAAATTAATCCAAGGTTGGAGTGCCCCTCGCAATGTAAATAGCTCCGGCTTTGCGAGGGATGGAGAGGTAGTAGCTTCAACACGTGGAAGATACAGTGTGAGAAAGCAAGGTCAATCGAGAGATATATAGATAGAGAGACAAAGTGAGTGTGGTCCAACATTCATTGCACAAATATATATGCTTTGGAGAGATATTGTCCGATTGAGCTTTTTGTCAAGGGTGAGGGTTGTAAGATAGAGATTGAGAGATGATCCAGTCATAAACGTGTAGATATATTTTGTGCGTGAGAGGAAGCAAGGTCAACCGATCACATAGGGTCGCCGTGCGATCGAAAGAGTGAGAAGGGTTGGAGAGAGTGACCTAGATAGACGATGTGCGTGAGAGAGTATACAATGTGAATAGGTCGAATTGGGATCAACATGGTGATATATCGTTTTTGTCCGAGAAAGGGCAAGGTCAATCAAGACATACGGAGAGAGAGAGAGAGAGATTGAGTGAGCGTGGCCCACCATGAGGTCGAAATGGTGGTGGCGGCTTGGATGGAGTAACCTAGATAGACAATCGGCGTGAGAGAGTATAGAGTGTGTCGATTGAGGCCCGAATAGGGAGATATATCATTTGTGTGTGAAAGAAAACAAGGTTAAACGAGACTCAGATAAAGAGAGCGAGATTGAGCGAGTGTGGCCCGCCGTGTGGAATAAAGAGTGAGACAGTCTCGAGGGAGTGACCTAGATATACAACTTGCGTGCGTGCGCATGCACGAGAGGTTGTGTGGCTAGATAGGCAATGCATGTATTTAGCGCGAGAGGGTGAGAGGGAGAGGGGGTAGAGAGAGAGAGCTCGGCATGGGGTGGAAAGGCGGGTGTGTGAGGTAAATACATTTGGTAACAGAGTGGGAAAAGGGGTTGTGTAGTTGAGAGACTAAGAGATCGAAACATGGAGAGAAAGAATGAACGTGTGTTGGAAACCGATAGCTTCCTAAGG
>NC_041392.1:142358078-142358962 GCF_002162155.2 Triticum dicoccoides
AACAACATTTGAATGTACATAGTACGAGACTTAATATCGATGTTTCAATTCAGTGTACATTGTAAGATTTGAACCGAGGACCAGGCATACGGGTAATTATTACGAATTCGTACCATACTAAGTTTCGAAAAGTTGACATTCACTCAGTTTGTTGTGCTATTTTGTAGGTCATATGTTTGAATCCATCCAAAAGTTTTCTCCCTACCATGGTGTTCATCATATACATATGAATTTGTATTAAAAAAGTAGCGTGGATACAGTGAAATGCGAAGTCCACGTTAGAATTGGAGATCGCTATGTGACACACACTCTAATTCAAATAACTAACTACGTGACACACACTCTAATTCAAATAATTAATTATGTGACACACACTCTAATCCACGTTAGCGTGGGTACCATTTCGATTTTTTTAAATAACTCCTCATTAATTAATTTATAGTACTCCCTTTTTTCACTTTTATAAGACCTTGAAGACATTTCAGACAATGTGGAAAACAGTTCATTTTAAGTTGTCTGAAACGACTTACAAACGTGAACGGATGGAGTATCTCGTTTTCAATGACTAATTATTGCAAGGAAAACACGGGCATGGTAATACATACAGATTCGTTTGCATATGAAAGAAAATTCATTTACATTCTCAAATGTAGGCGCACCAGGCAAACCAGGGTCGTGTCAGGGTGGACGCTGCTTCGGTGCCATAAGGGCAACTGCCTTTGGGTCACTGACATGTGGGCCAGCCACTTGTTGGGACCATATGTCATGGACACAAAGGCAGGCGCCTTAAGGCATCGAAGCATAGTCCTGTTGGGGTGGTCGCGTGTGTCGGACGGACGCGTAGCACCCATCCACTCACCCCCCTCCCCCCCCCCCAAAACGAC